>NC_054372.1:133135452-133372952 GCF_017654675.1 Xenopus laevis
AGAAGAGATCTCGTTTCTGGCCATCTCCTGTCCTTTCGAACCTCTATCATTTTAGGGTTACCCTGGCTCCAGCTACAATAACCCTATGATTGATTGGTCTTCTAGAAAGCTGTCCTCCTGGAGTTCCTGCTGTTCCTCTAATTGTTTATCCTCCTCATCCTCTTCTTCAGTCTCCAGACTTTTCTGACGTCTTTGAGAAGAAGAGTGCCGAGGTTCTTCCCCCCCACCGGCCCTATGACTGTCCTATTGACCTGATCCCTGGAACTGTCCCTCCTAGGGGAAGAACCTACCCTCTGTCTGTGCCTGAAACCCAAGCCATGAAGGAGTACATCCAGGAAAATTTGGCTAGGGGGTCCAGAAGAAGGATGGGGTCTTCGGCCGTGCATCGATTACCGGGGTCTTACCAAGATTACTGTTAAGAACAGGTATCCTCTTCCCCTTAACCCTGAGCTGTTCGATAAACTCAAGGACGCCAACATTTTTTCGAAGCTGGACCTGAGGGGAGCCTATAATCTGATTCGGATTCGCCAAGGGACCAATGGAAGACAGCGTTTAACACCACGTGATGGCCATTATGAAATATCAAGTTATGCCATTTGGCCTCATAAAGTCTTCCAGGACTTATGAACGATATTTTTCGAGATCTCCTCTATTCTTCTGTTGTTGTCTATCTGGATGACATTTTGATTTTTTTCTTCTTGTGAGTCTCTCCATGCTTCTCATGTGAGGCAAGTCCTTCAACGTCTCAGAGAGAATCATTTGTTCGCCAAGATCGACAAGTGCGAAGTTCCATCAGTCCGAAAATTTTCTTTCCTTGGTTATGTCATCTCTCCCTCCGGCTTTGAAATGGATCCGGCCAAGGTTTTCGGCAGTCCTGAATTGGGTTTCCTCCCTCTAATATGAAAGCAGTCCAACGCTTCTTGGGGTTCGCCAATTTTTACAGGATTTTCATCAAGAATTTTTCCGGCATTGTCCTCCCCCTCACTGCTTTTACCCGGAAGGGAACACGATTTGTCTGGTCTCCTGTGGCTCAGAGAGCGTTCGACGATCGGACGAAGCAAGCTTTTTGTTCTGCTCCCGTCTTAGTTCATCCAGATGTCTCTCAACCTTTTGTTTTGGAGGTGGATGCTTCAGAGTCCGGTGTTGGAAGCCATTCTCTCTCAGCGGCCTGATTTCCAGGGTGCCCTAAACCCTTGTGCCTTCTTTTCCCGGAAATTTTCTTCTGCCGAGAGGAATTACGACGTTGGCCAAGCTACTATAACGATCTGTTTACCTCGGATCCCGGAGGAAGGTAGCTGATCCAGGAGAACTGATGGTAACAGGAACCTCTCCTACGGCTCCGGTATTCACCGACGCCCTTTTGGGCCCCGGGCTTTCTGCTGCGGATGGTGGTAGAGAAGCCAGGCGAGTTACCAAGGAGCGAAGTAACAGGATCAGGCAAGGCGTATCCAAGTGCAGGCAAAGGTCGTTTCCAGAAGACGGGTTTCAGAGAAGCGAAGTACCAAGGGGGTCAGGCTAAGGCGTAGTTAATGCCAGCAGAGGTCGGATTCAGGCAGCAAAGGTTCGGAGGTCAGGAAAACAGGCAGAGGGTCAAAAACCAGGAATCTCGAACAACCAGGGCTTTAGCAGGAACAGTAGGAACTGAAGGCCAGCTTGGGCAATGTGAGGAGGAAGAGGAAGGTATTTAAGGGAACAGGAACCAATCAGGAGCAGGCCTGAGGAAGACAGACACATCAGGGACCATAGGAGCCAGGCGCCCAATTAGAGGTCATTGCTCCTAAGTATGCAAGCATCCATTCCTGTGCAGGCGTCGTCCATTTGATGTGCACGGGCGCCTCGACGCCAGCCGCCCAAGTTGACCGCGCGCCGGCGCTCAAAACTAGTGGCGGGGTGTTACACAGTCATTTTAAAACCAGTTATCTGAATCCATTAGCGGACAGAAACTGGTGTAGAGATGGCAATATTTCTCTATGTATCATCCCTACGTCTAAGGGTATTGAGCGAATCATTGGTCTCCCAGACTTTTCATGACTTCAGCTTTGTGGTCCAACAACATCCAAATGCAAATATCCAAAGCACAAACTTTAAATGAAACAGGATGTTGGGTATGTTCAAAATGCTGCTACCAATGGGTCCGTGTCCGTGTATAATTATGCAGATAATACCAATAACAGGTCACTGAGCTTTGTTATTTTTACTCACAGTCTTGAGATGCCTTAGCCTTAAAAAGTAGCTTGTATTTTTTATGCAGAAAAACAACATTGGCTTCCAATGGGGTTTTATGGTCAATGATACTTTGGGATGTTTTAGTAATCTTTGGTGGACAGCATTTACAAGTTGGTTCAAGGATATTGGACCAGGATTTTCCTTGGTTCAAGGATATTGGACAATAGTTAACCATGTTATAGAGATGCTGGTCATTGTGCTCTGTATGTCTTGCCATAAGGCTCCTGATAGTATGAATTTTATTTAAAAAAACCTCTTGTTATATACTCCTTTGTCTCCGGGGGCTCCCCACAATTATATTCTAGTTTGAACCTTTGCACGGCTCAAGAGGGGAATGATGGAGACACTCACTGATGACGGGTAAGTTCTAAAGGGACACTTAGATCCGGACTGGGATTTAAAAATAATCCTTAGGCATTTCAAATACACAGAGGCCTTAAAGTCATCATTAGCTCGATGGTGACTGCCTGTGAAATCTAACAGTAGCCTCTTTGGCATTTGCCAGAAACCATAGATTGGCCCGTCCGGGTCTGCCTAATACCCCCAAAATTAAGTGTCCGCTATAAAAGACAACCCAAGGCAGGTGATTGGAGTCTTAGAAGCTATATTAAATAACACAGAAATATCACACATAATAATATAAGAAGTGCCGTTGTATAAACTATTATGTGTGAAGGCATGGGACATATAGAATAAGAAGATGACCAAGCTCAATTAATCTTATATTTTCTCTGCAGTTTAGCAGCAAGCAGTCCATGAAGTAATGCTGACCACACAGAACATTTTAGGGTGGAAGCAGTTTAAATCAAAGGATTCTTTTGTGCTGTGCACATCTTCTGTTATCTATGTAGTTTATATATACAAATTTATAATCTACAGTTTGGTCATATTCCTATGGGACAAAACTGTAATTTATATCCTCATAAATGGTATATTCAAAGATAGATTTACTTAAGTTAATCATATGTATAATGAGTGTCAACTTGAGAAAAAGAGGATGATAAAGCCTATACCCTTATTCAAGCAGGTATCATGGTTTAACCCTTATGTGTGCTTCAGTTTTCATTACAGAGTTAACTCTTCTTCTGTCCAAACACTCATCTCATGAAAACACTTAAGACTTACATGGGTTTTACTTCCTGTAATTCCTCTGCCATGACCCAGTAACTCACACATTCACCCATCCCCTTCATCAGCACATTCAACCACTTGCCCAGCCCCTCTCCGAAACAATCACATACCCTCCCAACCTCCTAACCAACACATTCACCCATCCACCCCCCTCACCGACACATTCACCCACCTATCCAGCCCCCTTACTGACAGATTCGCACACCCTCCCAGCCCCCTCACAGACACATTCACCTACCCTCCTATCCCACTCACCGACACATTCGCCCACCCCTCCCATTATCCTCACACATTAACCCAACCAGCTCTCTCACTGCTCTCACTGACACATGCTCTCTCACTGACACATTCACCCACCATCCCATAATTTACCCAACCAGCTCTCTCACTGACACATTCACCCACCATCCCATACCCTTACCAACACATTCACCTACTCACCAAGCACCTTTACCAAAATATTAACACACCCATTCGGTGAGAGAGATGTAAGAGTTGGTAAATGAGTCTATGAGGAAGCTGGAAGGATGGGTGAATGTTTTCGGTGAGGGGTAAGGGAGGGTTGGTTAAGCGTTGAGAGGGGATGGAAGGGTGGGTGAATGTGTCGGTGAGTAGGAGAGTGGACAAATTTTTCAGTGAGGGGGATGGGAGGGTGGGTGAATGTGACAGTGAGTGGGATTTGTGAATGCATTAGTGAGAGAGATGGGAGGGAGGGCAAATGCTTTGCTGAGAGGATGGGAGAGTGGGCGAATGTGACAGTGAGTGGGATTGGTGAATGCATCAGTGAGAGAGATGGGAAGGAGGGCAAATGCTTTGCTGAGAGGATGGGAGGGTGGGCGAATGCATCGGTGAGAGAGATAGGAGGGTGGGTGAATACATTGGTGAAAGGGATAGGAGGGTGGGGCGAATACATTGGTGAAGGGGATGGGAGGGTAAATGCGCTGGTGGAGAGGGATGGGAGGTGGGCGAATACATTGTTAAGGGGATAGCAGGGAGGGCGAATACATTGGTAAAAGGGGAGAGTGGGCGAATATGTTGGTGAGGGGGACGGGAGGGTGAGTGAATACATCAGTGAGAAGGATGGGAGGGTGGGCGAATACGTCGGTGGAGGGAGATGGAACGGTGGGCGAATACGTCGTTGAGGGGGATGGGTGGGTGTGTGCCTGTGTTGGTGATTGGGATGGAAGGGTTGGTGAATGGTGTCGGTGAGGGGCTGTGTGGGTGGATGAATGTGTCGCTGAGGGGGCAGGGTGAATGTTCAGTGAGTGGGGTGTGGCAGAGGAAAGACGGGAAGTAAAACCCAATTATATGTTAGGTGTTACATGAAATATTTATTTGGACCTAAGAAGAGTTTATTCTGATAATGGTAACTGAAGAAAAGAGAAGGGAATTACAGGGGTACCTTCTAGAGAAAGCGGTTTAGGCTTTATTATCCAAGTTTGCTCAAGTTGCCATTGTAGTGTCGCACAACTCTCAGTGGACCCAAGTGTCAGTGGGCCCTCCTGCTTCTAACCATTTGGTCTGTTTCATTGTCATTGACTAGTGTCTGTATGGGAACAAAGAGTCTATATAGATAGAATAATAGATTATTAAATAAAAATAAAAGAGACTTGGAAGAATAGTGGTTTGAGTGAGGAGAAATAGTAGGCCCATTGTCTAAGGTTTTCTGGTGGACCCTGTGGCATCCCGATCTGACACTGTGCCACTCATTATACGTATCATTAACTGAATTGATTCCATTTTGAAATATATGATTCCAATCATTTGCTCCTGCATCAAGTAAAGAATTGCCCGAACTATTTGTAGGAGCATGTGAACACAACCATCAGTCTGTTTCATTTAAAGTTTATGCTGTAGTTATATGCATCTGCAATAGGCTGTTGTCGGTCAACAAAGGTGTAGTCAAACAGAGTCTTTAGGTTAGTCTTTGGTTCACTCCACATTACCATTAGACTTGGGACAGTACACAGAGACATATCGGCATTTTACATTAGTGCTGTTAGCAAAGGATTCATATAAGTGGTTCTAAAAATAACTGCCATTGTCGGAATGACATGTCTTGGGAAAGGTCACACAGTCCCTCACTAACACATACACTCACCCAGCCCCTTCATCAACACATACACCCACCTATCCAGCACTCTCATCTTCACATTCACCCATACTCCCAGCACCCTCGCAGACATTTTTACGCACCCATCCAGCCCCCTTGCCGACACATTTACTCACCCATCCAGCCCCCTCACTGACACATTCACCCAACCATCCAGCCCACTCACAGACACACTCACCCACCCAGCCGACTCGCCAACACATTCCCCCATTCAAAGACACATTCACCCAACAGCCCACACACTGACATTCACCCACCCAGTTCCTTTACCAACACATTTATCAACTCAACAAGCCCCTCACCAACACATTCATCCACCATTTAGCACCCTTACCAACACATTCACCAACCCATCCAGGCTGGGTGGGTGGAATGTGTCGGTGATTGGGTAGGGTGGGTGAAAGTGATGGTGAGGGGGCTGGGTGAGCGGGTGAATGTGTTGGTGAGAGGGCTAGGTGGGTGGGTGAATGTTTCGGTGAAGTGGGGGGGAGAGGGGGATGGGAGAGTGAGAGCAAAAGGGTGGCTGGGTGAGTGTGTCAGTGAGGTGTATTGGGATGGGTGAATGTGTTGTTGAGTGGGATGGAAGGGTTGGTGAATATGTTGATGAGTGGGAATGGAGGGTGGGTGAATGTGTCGGTGAGGGGCTAGGTGGGTGGATTAATGTTTCAGTGAGGGGGATGGGAGGGTGTGTGAATGTGTTGGTAAAGGGGGATGGGAGGGTGGATGAATGTGTTGAAGAGTGGAAATGGAGGGTGGTTGCAAGTGTTGGTAAGGGGCTATGTGGGTGCATTAATGTTTTAGTGAGGGGATGGGAGGGTCAATGTGTCAGTGAGGGGGCTGAGAGGATGGGTGAATGTGTCGGTGAGGGGGCTGAGAGGGGGTGGTCCGGTGAGGGGGCTGAGAGGGTGGTGAATGTGTCTATGAGGGGGCAGGGAGGATGGGTGAATGTGTCGGTGACGGGGCTGGGAGGGTGGGTGAATGTGTCGGTGACGGGGCTGGGAGGGTGGGTGAATGTGTCTGTGAGGGTGCAGGGAGGGTGGGTGAATGTGTCGGTGAGAGGACGGGGAGGGCAGGTGAATTTGTTGGTGAGGGAGCTGGGAGGGTGAGTGAATGTGTCGGCGAGAGGACGGGGAGGGTGGGTGAATGTGTCGGTGAGGGTGGGTGAATGTGTCGGTGAGAGGGCTGGGAAGTTGGGTGAATGTGTCGGTGAGAGGGGGTGAGGAGGGTAGGTGAATTTGTTGGTGAGGGAGCTGGGAGGGTGGATGAATGTGTCGGTGAGGGGGCTGGGAAGGTGGTTGAATGTGTCGGTGAGAGGGCGGGGAAGGTGGTTGAATGTGTCGGTGAGGAGGCTGGGAGGGTGGGTGAATGTGTCGGTGAGAGGGCTGGGAGGGTGGTTGAATGTGTCGGTGAGGGGGCTGGGAGGGTGGGTGAATGTGTCGGTGAGAGGGCGGGGAGGGTGGGTTGAATGTGTCGGTGAGGGGGCTGGGAGGGTGGGTGAATGTGTCGGTGAGGGGCTGGGAGGGTGGGTGAATGTGTCGGTGAGGGAGCTGGGAGAGTGGGTGAATGTGTCAGTGATGGGGCTTGGAGGGTGGGTGAATGTGTCGGTGAGGGGGCTGGGTTGAATGAATGTGTTGGTGAGGGGGCTGGGTGATATTTTCCCAAGAGATGGAATTTTTCACTCAATAATTTCAGACAATGACAGTCATTTTAAGAACCAGTTATTTGAATCGGTCACAAACAGCACTGACATAAAGTGACGATATGTCTCTGTGCACCATCCCACATCTAATGGTATTATGGAGTGAACCAATGGTCTCCTAAAGACTTTTTTTTTACTACAGCTTTGTGAACGACAACAGCCTATTGCAGATGTATATAACTACAGCAGAAATTTTCAATGAAACAGTTGTGTGTGTTCACATGCTCCTGCCAATGGTTTGGGTATATTATTTGAGTCCATGCATAATTATGCCGATTATACCAATATTAGCTCACTGAGTTTTATCGTTCCTTAGATGCCTTTAGACTTAAAAACTAGATGGTATTATTAAGTACATGGCTTCCAATTATATAGTGAATAAAGTACTCCTTATTGTAAATTATAAGGATATTATAGGCCATCCAGGAGATCCATGACCATATAAAAGTCATACGGGTCATGTAACTCCAAGGTTACTTCTAATAGCCTCATATTTTCCAATAAGGGGTACTTTATTTATTATAATACACTTGTTTTAGTGAGTCGTGTGACAAAAATGACATCACTAAGCTCTGTTTGTAAGGAATTCAGTTTACAGGATATTTTTGGCTTTGCTTTTGTGTATTATATCTTTATCAACATTGTGTTTATAAGCCAGATACAGCACTTGCAGCATCTGTTTTCTCCCTGCAGCTTTGCCTCCTCTCGTCACCCCTCCCACCAGACTGCCAAGCTCAGCTCATACTTACACTCCTACTGCCTCACTCTCTCTAATATTTCTTCTTTATTTCCCTTCAAGTCTCACTATTCCTACTCTTCTGTTATGTCTCGCCCCCCCCCTTCACATCATGTTTCTCCGTTTTCCCTCTTCTCTCGCATGATTGCTGTGTAGTCTTGCTACCCCTCGTTCCCACCCACCATCACAACTCTTTCTCCCCTCCCACTTCACCCCTCTGGTCTTCAGTCCAGTCTCCCTCTATACTTGCTTTATCTATCAGCAAAAAAAAACCCCAGAAAGAACACAAATACAGGTATTTAACCCTTAGGAAAGACAAGAGGAAAACTATATATATATAAGGACTAGAGGAAAACTATATATATATATATATATATATATTTATACACAAAGAACCAAAGAGAGTCTTTCGCACACCATCAAACTGTGACTAACCAGGTGCTGCTGCCATGTCAATTATCCAAAAGTCTATAGGTAGTGAGCAGCGCACACTGGAATTTTTAAAAGGAATTAATTTATTTATCAAACTTTAAAAGAGCATTATACAAATATCGACATTTCGGTCCGGGTCTGTTATATATATATATATATATATATATATATATATATAAACAATGACGTATAACAATGAAGTATAACATTTTAAAATGCAGTATTTTATTGAACAAAGAGCAAAGCCACAGATTTTCACAAAGTAGTACATTAATCTGTAGATTATAACGCATAGTGTATCACTACTTTAAACCTACAGCCTTGTGCTTTTATGGTCATATAACTCTTTGGTGTCTAATGATATCTTTTTAAATTTCAGTAGGGTGTAAATTATCCACTATATATTTGTGGTGTACATCCTCATTGGAAGGTTTTTCTTAATACAGCCATTGGTCTATGTTGTTAAAAAGCTTCCCAGGACTCTATATTTTTGCTATATAAATAAAAGCATCTATTTATGTTAAGCAACTTATCTTGCTATATGAAATAAGTTTCTGCTTATTAAAACTAACAACACTGGGAGGATGGGTATAAGTGTGTAAGTGTGATGTGTTTTTATGAGATGACTATTTGGACCTAAGAAGAGTTTATTCTGATAATGTAATCTGAAGCAAACAGAAGAGTAATGCATGCTACCTGCAAGAGTAAAGGGTTTAGGATTTTTCATTTTATTTTGCTCAAATTACCTCATTATACTCATTATACATATAATTAACTTAATTGCATCCACTTTGAAATATATGATCCTTATCATTTAGCTCCTCACAAGTAAAAGTGCATCAAGGAGTGCAGTACCCAGACTGTTGGCAGGATCATGTGAACATACCCAACAGTAAAATTTTAAAGCTTGTGCTGTAGTTAAATGCATCTGTTGTCGGACCACAAAGCTGTAGTCAATAAAAGGAGACCATTGGTTCAATCCACAATACCATTACATGTGGAACAGTACACAAAGACATATCACCATTTTACATCAGTGCTCTTAGAAAATGATTCACATAACTGGTTCTTAACATGACTGCCGTTGTCTGAATGATAGAGTGAAGAATGCCATGTCTTGGGAAAATGTCACCGAGCCCTCTCACTGACACATACACCCACTCAGCCCCTTCACCATCACGTACACCCACCTATCCAGCACTCTCACCTTCACATTCACCCTCACTCCCAGCACCCTTGCCAACCCTTTCACCCACCCATTCAGCCCCTTGCCGACACATTTACTCACCCATCCAGCCCTCTCACTGACACGTTCACCCAACCATCCAGCCCACTCACAGACACACTCACCCACCCAGCCGGTTAGCCAACATATTCACCCAACAGCCCACTCACCGACATTCACTCACACAGTTCCTTTACCAACACATTCATCAACTCAACAAGCCTCCTCACCAACACATTCATCCACCCATTTAGCACCCTTACAAACACATTCACCCACCCATCCAGGCTGGGTGAATGTGTCGGTGATTGGGTAGGGTGGGTGAATTTGGTGGTGAGGGGACTGGGTGAATGTGTAGGTGAGGGGGCTAGGTTGGTGGGTGAATGTTTCAGTGAGTGGGGGGAGAGGGGGATGGGAGAGTGAGTGGGGGAAAGGATGGCTGGGTGACTGTATCAGTGAGGTGTATTGGGAAGGTTGAATGTGTTGTTGAGTGAGATGGGGGGTTGGTGAATATGTTGGTGAGGGGCTAGGTGGGTGGGTGAATGTGTCAGTGAAGGGGATGGGAGGGTGAATGTGTCGGTTAGGGGGATGGGAGGGCGGGTGAATGTGTCGGTTAGGGGATGGGAGGGCGGGTGAATGTGTCGGTGAGGGGGGTGGGAGGGCGGGTGAATGTGTCGGTGAGGGGGTGGGAGGGTGGGTGAATGTGTCGGTGAGGGGGGTGGGAGGGCGGGTGAATGTGTCGGTGAGGGGGGTGGGAGGCGGGTGATGTGTCGGTGAGGGGGTGGGAGGCGGGTGAATGTGTCGGTGAGGGGGGTGGGAGGGCGGGTGAATGTGTCGGTGAGGGGGTGGGAGGGGCGGGTGAATGTGTCGGTTGCGGGTGAATGTGTCCGGTGAGGGGGGTGGGTGAATGTGTCGGTGAGGGGGATGGGAGGGTGGGTGAATGTGTCGGTGAGGGGGATGGGAGGGTGGGTGAATGTGTCGGTGAGGGGGATGGGAGGGTGGTCGAATGTGTCGGTGAGGGGGATGGGAGGGTGGGTGAATGTGTTTAAGAGTGGGAATGGAGGGTGGTTGAATGTGTCGGTAAGGCGCTATGTGGGTGGATTATTGTTTTAGTGAGGGGGGATGGGAGGGTGTGTGAATGTGTCAGTGAGAGGGAAGGGAGGGTGAATTGTCAGTGAGGGGGATGGGAGGGTGGGTGAATGTGTCGGGGATTTGAGGGTGGGTGAATGTGTCGGTGAGGGGGATGGGAGGGTGGTCGAATGTGTCGGTTAGGGGGATGGGAGGGTGGGTGAATGTGTTTAAGAGTGGGAATGGAGGGTGGTTGAATGTGTCGGTAAGGCACTATGTGGGTGGATTATTGTTTTAGTCAGGGGGGATGGGAGGGTGTGTGAATGTGTCAGTGAGAGGGAAGGGAGGGTGAATTTGTCAGTGAGGGGGATGGGAGGGTGGGTGAATGTGTCGGTGTGGGGGATGGGAGGGTGGGTGAATGTGTCGGTGAGGGGATGGGAGGGTGGTCGAATGTGTCGGTGAGGGGGATGGGTGGGTGGGTGAATGTGTTTAAGAGTGGGAATGGAGGGTGGTTGAATGTGTCGGTAAGGCGCTATGTGGGTGGATTATTGTTTTAGTGAGGGGGAATGGGAGGGTGTGTGAATGTGTCAGTGAGAGGGAAGGGAGGGTGAATTTGTCAGTGAGGGGGGATGGGAGGGTGGGTGAATGTGTCGGTGAGGGGATGGGAAGGTGGGTGAATGTCAGTAAGGGGGAATTTGGGTGAATGTGTCAGTAAGGGGGATGGGAGGGTGGTTGAAGGTGTCGGTGAGGGGGATGGGAGGGTGTGTGAATGTGTCAGTAAGGGGGATGGGAGGGTGGGTGAATGTGTCAGTGAGGGGGATGGGAGGGTGGTTGAATGTGTTGAAGAGTGGGAATGGAGGGTGGTTGAGTGTGTCGGTAAGTGGCTATGTGGGTGGATTAATGTTTTAGTGAGGGGGATGTGAGGGTGTGTGAATGTGGTCGGTGAGGGGGATGGGAGGGTGGGTGAATGTGTGGGTGAAAGGATGGGAGGGTGGGTGAATGTAAGTAAGAGGGAACTTGGGCGAATATGTCGGTGAGGGGGATGGGAGGGTGGGTGAATGTGTCAGTGAGGGGGATGGGAGGGTGGGTGAATGTGTCAGTGAGGGGGATGGGAGGGTGGGTGAATGTGTCAGTGAGGAGAATGGGAGGGTGGGTGAATGTGTGGGTGAAAGGATGGGAGGGTGGGTGAATGTGTGGGTGAAAGGATGGGAGGGTGGGTGAATGTCAGTAAGAGAGAATTTGGGCGAATGTGTCGGTGAGGGGGATGGGAGGGTGGGTGAATGTGTCAGTGAGGGGGTGACTGTGTCAGTGAGGGGGATGGGAGGGCGGATGAATGGGTCGAGGGGGGTGGGTGGTTGGGTGAATGTGTCGGTGAGGGGGATGGGAGAGTGGCTGAATATATCAGTAAAGGGGATGGGAGGGTAGGTGAATGTGTCGGTAAGGAGGATGGGAGGGAGGGTGAATGTGTCGGTGAAGGGGATGGGAGGATAGGTGAATGTGTGGGTGAGTGAGATGGGAAGGTGGATGAATGTGTCGGTGAGAGGGATGGGAGGGCAGGTGAATGTGTTAGTGAGGTGGATGGGAGGGTGGGTGAATGTGTTTAAGAGTGGGAATGGAGGGTGGTTGAATGTGTCGGTAAGGCGCTATGTGGGTGGATTATTGTTTTAGTGAGGGGGGATGGGAGGGTGTGTGAATGTGTCAGTGAGAGGGAAGGGAGGGTGAATTTGTCAGTGAGGGGGATGGGAGGGTGGGTGAATGTGTCGGTGAGGGGATGGGAAGGTGGGTGAATGTCAGTAAGGGGAAGTTGGGTGAATGTGTCAGTGAGGGGGATGGGAGGGTGGTTGAAGGTGTCGGTGAGGGGGATGAGTGTGTGAATGTGTCAGTGAATGTGTCAGTAAGGGGGATGGGAGGGTGGGTGAATGTGTTGGTGAGGGGGATGAGATGGTGGTTGAATGTGTTGAAGAGTGGGAATGGAGGGTGGTTGAGTGTGTCGGTAAGGGCTATGTGGGTGGGTTTATGTTTTAGTGAGGGGGATGGGAGGGTGTGTGAATGTGTCGGTGAGGTGGATGGGAGGGTGAATGTGTCAGTGAGGGGGATGGGAGGGTGGGTGAATGTGTCAGTGAGGGGGATGGGAGGGTGGGTGAATGTATGGGTGAAAGGATGGGAGGGTGGGTGAATGTCAGTGAGGGGGATGGGAGGGAGGATGAATATATCAGTAAAGGGGATGGGAGGGTAGGTGAATGTGTCGGTAAGGAGGAGGGGAGGGAGGGTGAATGTGTCGGTAAAGCAAATGGGAGGGTAGGTGAATGTGTGGGTGAGTGAGATGGGAAGGTGGATGAATGTGTCGGTGAGAGGGATGGGAGGGCAGGTGAATGTGTTAGTGAGGTGGATGGGAGGGTGGGTGAATGTGTCGGTGAGGGGGTTGGAAGGGTGGTTGAATGAAGAAAAGGAATGGAGGGTGGTTGAATTTGTCGGTAAGGGGCTATGTGGGTGGATTAATGTTTTAGTGAGGGGGATGGGAGGGTGTATGAATGTTGGTGAGGGGGGATGGGAGGGTGAATGTGTCAGTGAGGGGGATGGGAGGTGGGTGAATGTGACAGTGAGGGGGTGGGAGAATGTGTGGGTGAGGGGATGGGAGGGTGGGTGAATGTCAGTAAGTGGGAATTTGGGGTGAATGTGTCAGTGAGGAGGATTGGAGGGTGGCTGAATGTGTCAGTGAGGGGGTGACTGTGTCAGTGAGGGGGATGGGAGGGCGGATGAATGTGTCGGCGAGGGGGGTGGAAGAATATGTCACTAAAGGGGATGGGAGGGTAGGTGAATGTGTCGGTGAGGAGGATGGGAGGGTAGGTGAATGTTTTGGTGAGGGGGATGGGAGGGTGGGTGAATGTGTCGGTGAGGTGGATGGGAGGGCAGGTGAATGTGTCAGTGAGGTGGATGGGAGGGCAGGTGAATGTGTCAGTGAGGTGGATGGGAGGGTGGGTGAATGTGTCGGTAAAGGGGATGGGAGGGTAGGTGAATGTGTAGGTGAGGGGGCTGGTGGGTGGGTGAATGTGTCAGTGAGGGGGCTGGGTGCGTGAATGTGGCGGTGAGAAGGCTGGGTGACATTTTCCCAAGACATGGCATTTCTCACTCTCACCCTCATTTCAGACAATGGCAGTCAATTTAAGAACCAATTAATTTAATGCATTGTTAACAGCACTGATGTAACTGCGATATGTTTCTGGGCACTGTCCCACATGTAATAATATTATGGAGCAAACCAATGGACTCCTAGAAAATTTTCACTGACCGACAAAAGCTGATTGCAGATGCATATGACTACAGCAGAAATTTTAAATGAAACAGACTGTGTGTGTCCAGATGCTCCTACCAATGGCTTGGGTAATGATTCTGAATACATAGTGGAAGGTTACATTTCTAAAATAAAGGATCTCTAAAAACAGGCTAAAGAGATGGCTGAGGAATGGAATCCATTTTCTTTTACTAGGTCATTTGTAATATGCTTAGGGGGGAATGTAATTAAAAGCCGCAAGCATTATTTAAAGTGGCGTCTTAGCTAATCTTTAGCACTGCTCGCAATGTGAAATTGGTTGCTGGCAAATATTACATTGCACATTTTGTTCAAGCAAAGTTTTAGCGTTAACACCTGCTTTGGATTTTCGTTAAATATTGTGGTGCAAAAAAGGTTTTATGATTGCAAAATTTGACATCCTCTCTGAACATTCGCCAAAATGAATTGTTTGAAGTCATTGAGGTCTTTAATCCGCCAAAAAGGACGCAAACATGGTTGCTAACGTTGGCAAGCAAGTTGTGAACGTGCAATTGTTTTGTGCAAAACAAATAACATTCCCCCTTAGTTCCTTTATTAACCCCATAGTGTTTATTTTTATTCGGACAATTTCTTATTCTGGAGGAAAGCTGATATTATTCCAATATTGTAAAAGGATTACTATCTCAGCCTGGCAATTATGTAGGTAAATATAGGTAAGTTTGACATCTGTAGCAGGTAAATTATTTGAAGGCTTGTTAAGGGATCACATTGAAAATGTTGTCCTATCGAATGGCATTATAAGCAGCATTTAGCATGGATTTATGAAGGATAGGTCATGTCAGAGAAATTTAGGCAGGTTATATATAGACTTAAAAGGTTGAATCTGGTGGACGCTTCTTTTTTCCACCTAACTTACTATGTTATCTTCTGTTCTGCTTATTGGTATGTTCAATAAATTGCTGTACCTCTGCTTGCACCTCTTCCAAAAAACGGAACTATATTTAGGTACATTTCCCCTACCTCATTTATTCATTCTCATGCCTTTTTCTTAATCTGATCCCACTCAGTTATATGTTCTCTCTTTATATGTTCTCTCTTTACAGATCTATTCATCTCAGTCTTATTTACCCTTATTTTCTCCTCCTGTTGTTTAAGCACACACCCATATAGGAGGAATGATGAAGTAATTAAAGTATATTATTAATATGATTGCATTTATTGTTTGTAGTATTATCTTGATATAGATGATTTAGTAATCTTTTGTGGGCAGCATTTACAAGATGGCTCAGGACATTGGACCAGGATTTAAGACCCTAGTTATCCTTGTCCTCAATTTTAGAATGCTGGTCATTGCGCTCTGTATGTTCTTGCCATACAGTTTTCTGCAGTATGAATTTTAATTTTAAAAAAAAAACAACCTTCTGATTATACTCCCTTGTCTCCGGGGGCTCCCCAAAATCATATTCTTGTGAGCTGCTGCATGGCTCAAGAGGGGAATGATGGAGACACTCACTGATGACGGGTAAGTTCTAAAGGGACACTAAGACTAAGAAGGTCCAGACTGGGATTTAAAAGTAAGCATTAGCATTTCCAATGCACAAAGGCCTTAAAGTACCCATTAGTTCAATGAATGGTGACTGCCTAAGACATCTGGAATCAGCCTCTTTGGCATTTGCCAAAAACCACAGATCTGCCTAAGACCCCCTATAATTGAGTGTCCTCTATATAGACAACCTAAGGCAGGTGATTGGGAGTCTTAAAACCTTCTGATTATACGCCCTTGTCTCCGGGGGCTCCCCACAATCATATTCTTGTGAGCTGCTGCATGGCTCAAGAGGGGAATGATGGAGACACTCACTAATGACGGGTAAGTTCTAAAGGGACACTCAGACTCAGGTCCAGACTGGGATTTAAAAGTAGGCATCTGGAATCAGCCTCTTTGGCATTTACCAAAAACCACAGTCCACGTCTGCCTAAGACCCCCAAAATTGAGTGTCCTCTACATAGACAACCCAAGGCAGGTGATTGGGAGTCTTAGAAGGTATATAGAATAAAACAGTTATATATTAAGGCATGGGGCACACAGAACAAGAGATGACCAAGCTCAATTATCCTCATCTTTTCTCTGCAGTTTAGCAGTTAGCAGGCCATGAAGTAAACGCTGACCACACAGAACATTTTTGGTGGAAGCTTTCAACCAAGAGGAATCTTTTGTGACCTTGCGCATCTTGTGTTATCTATGTAATTTATATATATATATCTATTATCTATAGTAGGGTCATTTCCCTAGAGAAACTGTAAATTATAGCCAAAGACATCACTTGCAGCTGCTGTTCTCTCTCTCTCTGCAGCTTTCCTTCTGCTTGTCACCCCTCTCATCAGACTGCCAGACTCAGCTTGTACTTATGCTCCTATTGCCTCACTTCCTCTAAACTTCTTTCTTTACTTCCCTTTCAGTTCTCGCTATTCCTACTCCTATGTCTCCATTATGTCTCGCTCCCCATTCACATCATGTTTCTCTGGTTTCCCTTTCATTTCACACAACCCCTGTGTAGTATTGCTCCCCCTCCCTCCGGCCCGCCATCACAACTCTTTCTCCCCCCCACTTCCCCATTCTGGTCTTCAGTTCAGTCTCCCTCTACACTTGCCTTTTCCATCAGCAAAAAAGAAAAATCCAGAAAGAACACAAATACAGGTGTTTACCTCTTAAGGAAACGACTAGAGGAAAACTATATGTACTGATATTAGCAATGAAAACAGTTACATATAACAAATTGAAGTGTAGCATTTTATTGAACATAGAAGAAAGCCACAGATTTTAGTACATTGGATTGGGTGCATATGTTGGGGGTGGGTGCGTATGTAGAGGATTGGGTGCATATGTTGGGGTTGGGTGCGTGCATAGTGGGTTGTGATGGGTTGGTTGCTTGTGTCCAGATTGTGTGGAGGGGGAGGCTATTGTATGTATACAGGGGTGGGTGAATGTATGCATTGGAGGGTGTGGGTGGGTTCATGTGTAGGTGGAGATTGGTGGGCAGGGGAATTAGTATACACTGATAGTACATATGAAGCCATGGTCCAGGGAGTAAAACCGATTGCCGTTTGGAGTCAGGAAGGAATTTTTACCCTCAGTGCACATTATCCCAAGTGCTGCAGGTTTTTTGCCTTCTTCTGGATCATTCGCTGTTAGGAATGCCTAACCACCAATTTGTTAATATCAATAAATCCTGTGTCACTCACAGGTTTTCTCAGAAACATGTCTTTGTGTTTTTATTGAATCCCTATGGTGCATACTGAGGGAAGGTTTTCTGACCCTCACTCTGCTAAAGGTGAATGAGCAATTGTGTTAGGGGGTGATAGATACCACTGAACTCTAAAATTTAATAACAACTACACTATTGCTTTACTCAATAGGCCATTAGGCAACAGCATTTCCAGAACTGCACCCCTTTCTTAATATTGGCAAGCTAACCACTTCCCATCAGCTCACTGACACTATACCAGTTATTTATTATATGGATGTGCTTGATATAAGGGAATGCCACAACCTTTTGGGGTGGGTCCTACTAATGCAGTGGTGGAGTATGCTATTCCTTCTCAACCCTACATTTAAATGCTCCATTGTTTGCAAGGCCATATGGGGGAGGTAATAAGGAAGGTTGGGACGAGCTAGCTGGAGAATAGAAGAAGAAACACAGAAGCTACAGAGGCTATACACAGAGTTGGGAATAAAAGATATGGGAAATCAACCAGAGATGTTTAACTAGAATTCAGCAGGATCAACCTCCTATACATACGTATGGCTCACTTAGAGAATGGCTGCTGGTATTAAAGGAGAAAGCAGAGAAATGCAGAGAAGCGCAGTGGAGCTCCTGGTCGCTATCTTGCGGATCTTTGTGTAGTCTTCGAGTCTCCAGATACACAGTTGGGCCAAGTCAGGAATCGGCTTCAAATACACATGCGTAAATCGTCATTGAGACCCGAAGATTACACAAAGATCTGCAAAATGGTAACCGGGAGCTCCGCTGTCTTTCTCTGCATGTAAGGGTGAGAATCTTTTAAAGGTTTTTTTTTCACTAAAGTGGGGAGGGAGAGGGGGCAATGCCTGGAAGCTTAGGGGGGGCTTATTGAAGGGGGTTTAGTTCTCCTTTAAATCCAATGACCAACATGTAGCCCTTTATAGAACTTCAGGGGTAGGCTGACAGAAGTGCTGAAAGTTGAAGTTTAACAACAGTTGAAGGTTCCAAGGCGATATGTACAAAGTATCATCACACCTGCACTGCAATTAAATTTATAGATGTATAATTTGGGGGGCAAACATTAATCATGCTGGGGTTATAGTGTCTCTCCTGGAGCTTTCAATGGTGTATCTACTGGGGTGGCACTGGAGGTGGCAATTGTCCACATTTTTTTCTGCCCTCTTTCTTCTCTACTCCCTTACTGACCTTACGGTGCAAAGACTGGAAGTGGCGGGGTTGTGATGATGAACTGCTTACTTCTGATTTCAAGACCAAACATTCCACTAACAGTGGGTTTACTCTAGAAAACAATTACAAATTACTGGAAAGAACAGATTCTGACAAATCCAAAATGGGTAAAAATATCTACTCCAAACTACCAATTTGCAATTCTTTCCTAAAGTTATAATTAAAGTATACATTTTTATATTAATGTGTGAAATTTTTTAAAAATTACCTCAAAGCTTCCAGTCTACAGCATCTTCTCCCGCATATTATTAGGAAACCAGAGTAAACCCCCTAAATATGATCCCTGGGGTCCGCTAAACAGTTTGATGCCTGATATGCATAGGTTTACCTCAGCATGTGGCATATTGGGGACAGGGGCGATGCTGGCCCCTCCACCGCCTGAGGCAGCAGCAGTTGCTGCTGCCCCCCCTCCCCTGGAAATTTGCTCTTAAAGTACCAGGAGCAGCATTTTTGCTGCCCCTGGTACCTAGTGGGGCGCTGCCGCCTGAGGCGACAGCCTCAACTTGCCTCATTGGCGAAGCACCCCTGATAGGGGACCAAAAATGAAGACACCCTACATGAGCTTCTGTAATTCCAGATACAGCAAAATCCACACATTTACAACAATTAATGAAAGGCAAAGGAGCAGGGGAACTGAGCTGATCTGCTTCTCTCAGCCTTTAAAAATATGCAGGCTGTCCGTAGCCTTAGTAAAATGTGTAGTGTATGTGTAAATGGATGTATGTGTGTAAATGTGCAAAGAAAATGCACTTACAGTTTCTGCATGCAGGAGGATCTATGGCAGCATTGGAGGGTCCCAGGAGCACAGAGCGTGCACAGCAGCAATTGAGTGGGTGGGCAATGGATGAGGGGTCTTGCTATGCGACGTTCCTGTAATGGATCCCATGTTAGGTGTCAGATCAGGACCGAGGTGCCTAGGGGGTTGGGGGTACATTTGACTTGCTGCATGGCGTTAAACGCTGCTAGTGCAGTGAGGAACCGCTATACTGCTCAGCTTGTAGGAACTATGTGCTTGGCAGTTTGAGCATTTTCCTGTCAAAATGTAGTACCTACGTGCTTGGCAGTTAAAGAGGCTATGGGCACACAGGCTGAAGGTTTCGGCTATTGTCAAGCTGAGAGAAGCAGATCTGCTCAGTGCCGGTGCTCCATTGATATTAATCTGACCAGCCTGCGTGCGCACACACACTTAAAGATACTGGGCCCCACACCAAACTATGTTAGGATCCCTAACCTTTGCCTCTCTATTAACAATCTTGGGTTGATCAAAGTCCATCAAAAACAAACCCTCCAAATGAATCCCAGTGCACATATCTGCACAAATATTTATAATGACCAATCTAATATTCTCACATATATAACTATATATACTGTACCAGTACCTATAGCAACTTACTATACATTGTATTAGCCTTGCATATACTGTGCTTGTTTAAGAAATCATCCAAGCCACTATTAATCTCAAAGGAGAGAGACTGCCAAGACCCAAACACTGGTTTTACAAGCTTAATCCTCCCTCTGACTCGGGTTTGTAAGAGAGAAAGATTGCCCAGATCATCACCCAACTGGTAACTTTGCTGGAGCAGAGAGGAGCAAATTGCCCTTTTCGGAATAGTAAAGGAGTATAGAGTAGTGAAGTGTGGGCCGGCCCAAAACCCACAGGTTCTAGCCAGCTTGAAACCCGCAGGATCCTGCACAAATCTTTACGTCACGGCGGGTCCAGGTTGAGCTCTTCTCCTACTCTCCCCACAACCTAGCACTGCCAGCTTCCGGTGCCTACGTTTATAGACTCTCGCCCTGGTGCAAAAAAGGTTAAGGACTACAGTTGCAATCCCTGACATCATTTTGCCTTACTACACACACTATATCAAAGATACAGCCAAAGATACATCCACTACCACAAGACACATAGGGGCAAATTCACTAACATTCGGTGTTGCGCCAGGCGCAACTTCACCGCGCTTCGCCAGGCGTAGTTTCGCCAGCGCTCCGCAAATTCACTAAAATCCAAAATTGCGCACAGGGGTACCGTAAGATTGCGAAGTTGCACTAGCGTTGATTCGCTAAGTGAAGCGAAGTTACGCTAGCGAAGGCTAATTTGCATACGGCGCCAAATTCAAATTTCAATGGAGGAATACGTGTCAGCACTACAAATGGCTAGAAAACCTTCAAAACATCAAATAAAAATTTTATTTTTCCCTACACATGTGCCCACTGTCTAGGTAAGTTGCCATGAGTCAGGAAATGTAGGGGGGAAGGAGGGGAGCCCCAGAAAAATTTTCGATCTTTTTCAGCCTATCACCCATAATGTAGAATACACGCCAGCGTTTTTTGGGACTTAGAAAAAAATGTGACTTTTTTTGAAGCAATCCCTATCTACTCTATTGCGCTTCGCCTGGTCTGAGGTGGCGAAGGAAGTCTAGCGTAAAAGGTAGCGTTCAGTACACTGCGTGCGTTAGCGAATTTGTGTAGTTACGCCGCTAGCAAAAATTCGCCAGGCGTAAGGGTGCGAAGTAACACTAGCGAAACTACGCCAGCGTTCGTTAGCGAATTTGCGCAGTAACGAAAATGCCAAACGCTAGCGAATTAACGCTAGCGTTCGGCGCTTCGGCGCTTAGTGAATTTGCCCCATATTGTCTTACTATACACATTATTTCAAAATGATAGCTTCTACTCCTGTGAATATATTGCCAAACTATACTCGCTAACCCAGTTATAACCCCCATTCTTGAGACCATCTTGGCTTAGTATACATATTTCCGAGAGTTACAGTCCCCACTTCAGTGACCATCTTAACTTACTATACACAATATCTCACAGTTACAAACACTTTCCTTGACAACATATTGCCCTACTGGACATCATTTCCCACAGTTACAGCCCTAATACCTGATACCATCTTGCATTACTATACACACTGTTCCACAGTTACAACCACTATCCTAAAGACCATCTTGCCTTACACTCCACATGATCCCACTGTTACAATCCCTATTCCTGAAACCATCTCCTCTTCTACACATACATTCCCACAGTTACAGTCCCTAATCCTTGCCTTACTATACATACTATCCGACATTTATAGTCCAAACCCTGAGACCATATTGCCTACTATATAGCAGTAGAACAATGGTCATTGTAGACTCACCCAGTATAAGAGGAGGTCCAGGTGCACCTCCCTGAACCTTCACATTCAACCCCTCCAAATGAAAACCAGCATCCATACACAAACTCACGCTGACCCCTCCATACACTCACATAATCTATATTTGCCATTATCTATATTCATTCTAGATTTTTTTTATCACTATAGCCGTGGATATTAGGCTTGTCCAATAAAGTATCCAAGCTTTAACTGAATCACCAATCACAATTGCCCCCAAGGAACATATAATACCACCAGGGCACATGGTGAAAAAAATATACACTGCCCAATTCATACCTATTACACCGCAGGGCACATGGAGGAATGCAGTTCTAATTGTACAGAACCAACTTAATTAATGCAATCCACAACCCATGGCAGTCTTTTAGAAAGTTGCAATTATATTTTGCCACTTCAGTTTATTAGACCACAGCCTCACACACTGTATAATCACCTCTCCTTGCATCCTCTTAAAAATGAGTCATTTCAAGTTCTGATGCAATCACCCCAAAAATAGGGCAAAACAGAAATTGGGGGCAAAAGATAGCCTGGTTACTCAAGTGTACTGGTCCTCAAGGTCCCCAGCTTGGCACATATTGAAGCAACTATGTGTTGCAACTGTATTGACACTGCACATATTGAGGCAGATTTCGGCACAAGAATAAAAGATCTCTAATTTCTTTAAAGCCTTTAAATGCAACAAACTTGCTCTCTGTCACCTACTTTTTCCCACAATAGAATCCTTGGAACAGACCAGTAGCATAACAACCACCCCAATACCTGTCACATGAGCAAATCATTGGCAACCCACTACCCTACCTCTCACCTGGCCTTACTGGTTGCCCCAGGCCCTCCTGACAGATACAAGGTCTGTGCCCCTATCGTTACATCACTGATTAAGACCATAAGAAATCTAGAGGTGAGAAGTGTTTTCACCAAGGTAATGCTATTCATCTAGAGAGGAGATACAAGACTGCTACTGTGCAATGGTTTTCATGATGTCTGGAGACTCTGAAGCAATGTCCTTTTCCAATTGTACACATTTGGAAAACATTTAGGGACTCTATTTGTAGGGGTATAAGAAATGTATTGTTTTGATTTGATAATCCGAAAGTCAAATCATGGGTATGGCCGAATCCTTGTGCCTGGCCGAAGCGCACGGTTCTCTTTCTGCCTTCCTGCCCCTAATTTGCAGTTAGGCAGTTTAAAAAAATAACTAAAAGGTTGAACTTGATGAATATCTGTCTTTTTTCAACCTTACTTACTATGTTATATGCAAATAATATTGGCATAACTACAGACAAAGCAGGGTAAGACTAAATGGGTCTCTCATGTCCTGCTATAAGGTGAAACTAAGTGGGGCCCTGAACAGGTAACTTGTTCTCCTAACGGGCAGCCCTGGCCTGACACACAGGCTGTTAAATAGTTTAATATATGTGTATAATATGTCTAATTCCTTACATATAGGGGAGTCCTAAAGTGATTTTGCTATTGGGCCCTGTAACTTCAAGTAATGCCACTGTGTGCTAGAGGACTGGTTTTTATAGGTGACTGCCCTGGAGCGAATGGAACCCAACACAAGGTGCCTTTTTGCGAGATATGGGTAAGCTGGGCAGCCAGGAAATATAAATAGAGGTCGGGGAAGGCCATTCCTCCCTGGTCCCTTGCTCTCATTACTGAGGCGAAGTCTAGCCCTCGATTTACCCCTAATAAATTTATTTAATAGCATGTTGATTTTTGTAAATTGAGCCTTAGGAATATAGACTGGGGAGTGCCAGAGGGTATACAATAGCTTAGGAAGAATAAACATTTTAATCAGGTGGATTTTGCCTGTGGGGCCCAATGGGAGCGTGTTCCATGCTCTGCATTTGTCTTGTACCCATTTTATCAACGGGTCCACATTACTCTCTCTGTAGTGGGCGAGGGGGAGAGTAACTTTCACCCATAGGTACGTGAATTCAGTAGTGGTTTGAAGGGGGCAACTCAGTGGGGACCCTTCTCGCCTTTGACCATCAACCAGAAAGAGCGTAGACTTGGAACTGCTGGTGATAAGGGCTTATATCCCCCCAAAGCTATGTGTAAGAGACACAAGGGCATCTACGGAGGGGCCCGTATCACCCAGGTATACTAAAGTATCATCAGCATAGAGCTGGATTTTGTTGTCTGCCCCAGTACCTCCGAAACCTTTGATTAGTGGGTGAAGCCTAATTGCCTGGGCAAACGGCTCTGTAGCCAGAGCAAACAGCAGGGGAGATAAGGGCAGCCCTGCCACGTGCCCCTGGCCAAGGAGAACCCCGGGGTGCAAATGGAGTTAATGCGGACCGTAGCCTGGGGAGCCTTGTACAGGAGTTGCACCATGGCAATACACTTTGGGCCTAGACCAAAGCCCGTCAGCACCTGCCAGAAATATGGCCACTCAACAGTATCAAAGACTTTGGCTATGTCCAACACCGCTATGGCTCTGTCCCCTGTACTGTTAAATGACTCCTCTAGGGTAAGGTATAGTCTCCTAATGTTCATGGCGAGGATTTTCCCTGAAATGAATCCCACCTGATCGGGATGGACTATTTTGGCTATCACCTTGCCAAATCTCCTAGCTAAGACTTTGGCATACATTTTTACATCAGCGGTTAAGAGCGATATGGGCCTGAAAGATTTGCACAATTGGGGTCTTTGCCTGGCTTGGGTAGAAGGATTATAGCTGTTTCATATAGCGATTCAGGAAAGTGCCTTTTCTGAAATGCTTCATTAAATAACTTCAAAAGTAAAGGGGTTAGGGTTCTGCCGTGCCTCTTATATAGCTTGATTGGAATGCCATCCTAGCCAGCAGCTTTGCCCAAGGGGAAGGAATCAATTGCCTCTTGTATCTCAGTGCCTGTGAAATCCCCCTCTAGATAATCACTAAACTCCTGCGGTAACCTTGGAAGGGGGGTTAAGAATGCACTTATCTCATCTGCGGTGGCCTGCAGTTTTGAGGCATACAGGTCACGGTAAAAGCGTACCAGTATTTCTTTCACTTTGTCAGGGTCTGTTTGAAGGCTGCCCCTATGGTCCTTCAATGCTGGTATGGACGGAGGGGAAGTATGGGCTTTAGCTAGGTGAGCTAGTAACCTGCCCGACTTTTCACTATGTTCGTAGATATTAACCTTGGAGAAGAAATGCTTGTGCTGGGCTTTTTGAGCAAGGTGCTGGGAATACCGCTCTTGGGCGTCCCTTAGCTGTCTAAGGACCTCGGGAGAAGGATTTTCAACCGCCTGGGTGTCTATCTGGGAGACCTGAACTTTAAGGCTTTCTCAGCCTGGAGGGACTGTGCCTTATAGGCTGCTATTTCAGCTGAGACGGAATTTCTGAGATAGAATTTCAGGGAGTCCCAAAAGTGAAGAAGCTGGTCAGTACTTTGGTTCAAGTTTAAAAAAGCCTGCAAATACCCCTCTACCGTCTCTTTATTGTCTAGAATATTTAACCACACTGGGTTGATAGAGGGCCTAGGCCGCTCGGTTCTATAAGGGAACTGAAGGCGCAGCTGCAGGGGGCGTGGTCCGAGATGCCCCTGGGGAGATAGCTGGTTTACCACAAAATGGAAACCACTGGGGCATTGATGAACGCCAAATCAATTCTAGAAAGGGCATAGTGGGACGTAGTGAAGCAAGAGTATTGCCAGGAGTTAGGGTTAGCTTGCCAGGGATGTCATAAACTTGTTCAGGAGGGTAGTAGAAGGCAAGGGACCGACCGGGTTCTGGCTGATTCTATCAATACTCGGGGACATCACCTCATTGAAGTCTCCAGCTATTATGGCCAGCGCGTGTGGATGTTGTGTTAGCTGGTCGGCTAAGGTATGCAGTACCGCTGGTTCAAATGGCGGGGGATATAGATATTCCGCAGCAATACTTCACATGCGTAAATATAGCAATGCAGGAATAGGTATCTACCTTTTGGGTCGGTTTAAAGGTTAATAAACCTGAAGGGGACGGCCTTTCCAATCAGAATGGAAACCTCAGAGAAGTGCGTGGAAAACGTGGCATGGTATGCCCAGCCTATCCACAGCCTCCTCAGGGCCAAGGTCTTAGCCCCAACTAAGTGAGTTTCCTGCAGGAATGCTATTGCTATGGAGTGGGTCTTAAGGAAGTCAAGGACTAGTCTACGCTTAATTGGGCAATTTAGACCCCTCGCGTTCCAGCTTGTCAAGGACACTGCCATTTCCCCTTAAAGTTGTAGGCATACCATACATACATACATCATTTCAGTGCTGTAAAAGTCAAATATACATTCTTGAGCTAAACAACTGAACTTAAACACATCTATTTTCCATACTAATCACCCCACCACATCATTTCAGTGCTGTAAAAGTCAAATATACATTCTTGAGCTAAACAAGTGAACTTAAACACATCTATTTTCCATACTAATCCCCCCACCCCTTCCGCCCTTTCCCCAACTGGGGGCAGAATTTGTCCCGTAACCAAAAAGGAGTAGAAAGTCATCTTATGTGGGGTAATGCATACCACCGTAGTGAGTCATGGTGAATAAGAACAACTAGGGGATCCGCCTTAAGAACATATAGACCGCCAGTAACCCCTATAAATCAACTGGGTTGCAGCAGGTGGTGTCCAGATAGTTCCCGAGCCGGAGTTGAACCAAAAAGCTTAAATGAGCTGCCATGAGGGCAGGAGTTTCTAAGTTGTTCTAAATGTGTTGAGCTGCTAATGATTGCACTACATGTAGAGTGGCGGTAATGGGCCCCCTACGCCCACCTAGGCCGAGCGCCAAGCTGGGCAAGCATCTAAAGACATGCTGAAGGGTTATGGGTGCCATGCACTAGTGTGAGCGGCCTGGGCCCCGATTGCTTGGATCCGCCCTATGTAAGTGAGGTGTAGCTGTGGGGTTAGATGCGAGCATGGGCCCATGCTCACAATATAAGGGACCCGAAGATCTCAAGCTGGTATTCCTCTCGCATCCATCCAGGCGTTCAGCTCTTGAGGTGAGGTGAAGAAGTGCGTATTTCCTCCTACAAGTACCCGAAAGCGTGCCATGAAGAGCATAGCGTTTGTAGCCTGCTTTTCCCGCTCTGGAAGACTGCTCTTTGACGCTGCACCTCCATTGAATAGTCGGCAAATATTGCTGCACCTCCATCGAATAGTCGCCAAATATTGAGATGTTAGTCGGCAAATATTGAGATGTCGAAGTGGGCCGTGGGCTCTTGCCAGTGATAACACCTTGTCCCTAGCATTCAGGAGGCGGGCGATCAATGGTCTGAGGGGGCCCCTGGGGGGGACCTACTTGTGGGGACTCTGTGTGCTCTCTCTATGGCAAAGGTGTCAGATAGGTGAGCCGCGTCAAAGGTATGCCTTAGCCAGCCTTCCACAAAGGCCTCAGGAGCTTTGCCCTCCACCAGCTCGGGGGAACCCCACAAATCTGAGGTTGTTGCACGGTTCTCAAGGTCATCAGTTTTGCGCTGGCAGACGGTTACAAGTTTTTGGACCTCACGATATTGCTCAGGAAGGTAACGGCAGTTGTCTTCTAGGGTGCTCACCCGCGCTTCGACTTCTGTTGTGCGCTCATGCAGCCTCTGCAGATCGCCTTTGATGATGGACAGGTCAATCCTGATTTAGTCCGTCTTAGACTGTATTAGAGCAGTGCATGAGGTGTTGGCAGCCTTAATCTCGGACATGATGTTTCCCGGTGTGGGTTCTGCTGCTGCTGGAGGCCCGTTAGTATCGCTCACTGGGCTCGTGTTTTGAGTGTCTCCCTGGGCCGTAGCTGTGTTGCCAGGCTGGCTTGTAGCCTGCTCCCCCACACCGCCATTTTGGGAGTCTTCACGAGCAAACTTTTCCAGGCGAGATGCTGCTCTCTTCTGCGCCTTGCTGTACCCCATGATTTGCCTTTGGGGTAAGGGGTGCCTCAGGTGCTCGGCTGGCTCCGTTCTGCGTGATTTAGTGCTGCTAGATCAGGATATTTTGCGGGGTCTGTGGCGGAGTTCTTTTAGATATGTGTGCTCACATCGGCAGCTAGACCACGCCCCTCTAGCATCTTATTAATCCAAAATGAAGATACCTCCATTTGATCTGTCATTTCAGCTACTGCAAAATCAACACATTTACAGCATTGTATAAGGAGTAAAACTACAAAAAAGTACATTCACCCCAGACAGCCATATATTTTTGGAAATTACACATTCTCCTGATTCCAAATGGGTTTGATTTACTCCAAAGTACCAAGCCAAAAAGCTTTCCTAAATGTGGGTACTTGGTTAAATTTCTGAAAATCACCTCAAAGCTTCCAAGATAAATAATGCTAAATATGAATGCCTTTAACAGTTTGAAACCCAATGTACATAGGTTTATCGAAGTACATGGCATGTGAAGACCCCAAAATTTACAGTACCATGTCGATTTCTGATAACCGATTAAAATATTGCAATTTGTCACATTTATCTCACCCCATTTCTTAGATCCAATGGGAAACCATGCTAAATATGAATGCCACGTTATTTTTGGTTTTGTTAAATGTTTTATCTTTTCTGAAAACAATAAAAAAATGTACCTTTAAAAATGTACATCCAAAATGTGCTGAAAAAGTCTACCTCGGCTTATACTCGAGTCAGTGGGTCAGTAGCTCAGATTGCAGTCACTTTTAATCATTCCTATACCAACAGTTTGCTTGGGGAGAGACTGCAATATCACACAGCGCCCTCTGTTGGTTATATGAAAGGATAACAGTGACTGCAATATCACACAGCGCCATCTGTTGGTTATATGAAAGAATAACAGTGACTGCAATATCACACAGCACCATCTGTTGGTTATATGAAAGAATAACAGTGCGCCCTCTCTGTTGGTTATATGAAAGAATTACAGTGACTGCAATATCACACAGCGCCCTCTGTTGGTTATATGAAGGATTAACAGTGATGGCAATATCACACAGCGCCCTCTGCACATGGTAGTGGGACAATGCACACAGTAATCCATTTGGCAATTCTCTGTCACCATCAACTTTGCAAAGAAGTCCGGTTGATCGCTGGGGGGGTCACTTTGACAGAATGTACGCTGCTGGGAGACAGGGCTATACTCGCGTCAATACGTTTTCCCAGTTTTCATAGGTAAAATTAGGTACCTCGGCTTATACTCGGGTCGGCTTATACTCGAGTATATACGGTACTCTCTACCCCGAAGAACATCTTGACTTAATATATTCACTATTCTACAGTTAC
The DNA here is from genome assembly GCF_017654675.1 of Xenopus laevis. Taxonomy (NCBI): domain Eukaryota; kingdom Metazoa; phylum Chordata; class Amphibia; order Anura; family Pipidae; genus Xenopus; species Xenopus laevis. The sequence goes on from NC_054372.1 coordinate 133,164,193, forward strand.
AGTCTCCACCCTGAGAAACACTGTTTCTTAAAATACACACTATCCCATTTACTCTCTACCCCGAGGAACATCTTGACTTACTATACTTGCTATCCCACTGTTATAGTCCACACAGAACATTGTGCCTTACAATAGACACTATCCTACAATTCCAATCATGTTCCCCAACACTACCTTGCCTTACTATACTCATCAAGACATTCAAAAGGGTTGCAAAGGAGCTTACAGTAAATGATGATAACAACATCCTTTTAAGGGGTAGTCAAATACTTGTTCCATACTGTCTACAAAACAGAGTGTTGGCCTTAGCACATGAAGGACAACAGGGCACAGTAAAAATAAAAAGACTTCTTAGAGAAAAAGTATAGTTTCCTAACATAGATCAGCGAGCAGAGATGGTGGTGCAAAGATGCATTGCATGTCAGGCAACAACACCTGGTATACATAAGGAACCATTACAGATGTCTGTTTTAGCAGCAGCCCCATGGTGTCATGTGGGAGTTGATTTTTACGGGCCATTCCATACCGTAGAATACTGGTTGGTTAACATTGATGATTACTCCAGATACCCAGTAGTAGAGATTGTTAGATCAACTTCCTCTGTTACAGTTTTACCTGCTTTAGACAAAGTGTTCTCATTGCTGGGCATCCCACAGACTGGAAAAACAGACAATGGCCCACCCTTCAATGGAGATCAAGAACTTCAAGAACTTTTCTTCATACCTAGGCTTAAAGGACCAGCGCATAACTCCACGATGGCCCAAGCAAATGGGGAGGTTGAAAGGTTCATGCGCACGATGGGGAAGTTTCTTAGAACAACTACATCTGAATGGAGCCATGGAGGTAAAATCTGTTTTCTTTTCTCAGAGACTACAGGTCCACTCCACATTGCAAACAGACAGATCACCTGCAGAGCTACTGTTCAAACTCAGGATAAAAATCCCAGACATTGGTGACAGCAAAACTGAGACTCTGGATTGAGACCTGCTGCAAAAGGGTCTTAGTGCTAAATCCAAAATGAAAGCATATTCTGACACCCATCATCAAGCCAGACCTTCTGGTTTGGCAGTGGGAGAAACAGAAAAGGCAAAAACTGGATCCTTTGTATGATACACAACCATATAACGTTACAGATATCAAGGGCTCTATGGTGACTGCAGAAAATGATCAGCACAGTATCACTTGCAATGCCTCCTATTTCAAAAGGATTCCTGAACAGAATCGAGAACGATCTAACATTGAGGATGATGGTTTGCCTTTGCAAAGGCTATTTAAAGAGAATGCTGAAACTAGCAACGACTAATGTACCAGGAGGAGCTGTGTAGATGATAGCATATCACAGCCACCTGTGCTCACCAACAGATATCCAGTGAGAACTGGTAGAAAACCTCCTGCATATCTGAAAGATTTTGAGACCTAAATATATGAGGCTACAACTTGAAAGTCACTGTTATTATCTGTTTGGCTACTGCTTTTTATATTGTTTATGTTTTTCTAATTTGAAATAAGGGAGGGATGTAGTATTTAGTAAGAGCCCTTCTAAGGTCATTTTTATTAAGCCATTTTTATGTTTATTGCTATGCAGCACTGCTGACACTAGAGGGCACCCTCTACAGCAGTACAGGGAGTATCCTAGGATTCTATGGTTATGACACATTCCATGTGGAGCCGGCTAGATAGTTCTGCAGTCTATTGAATAAAGACTAAAGCCTTCTGTGTGTGTGTGTGGGTCAAGATTCTACACCTATGACACAGTTAAAGCCCATAATCCTAAAACCATTTTGTCTTCCTATACACACAATCCCAGAGATACCTATTGTTTTTATCAGTTAAAAGAGTAATTCAGGCAGTGTAATTCAGGGGCTACTAAAGCAATTAAAATGCTGTCCTTCATCTTGAGTATGTAGTGCAGTTTTGGGCTCAAGTCCTATATAAATATATTTCTGGATTTATCTTTATAAATATATAGCTGGAGAGAGTGCAGAGACGTATAACTATACCGGTAAACGTTTTGGCTCCTAAAACCAAAAGCTATGCCATATTCGCTTCTCATAGACAAATCCCATAACCTGAATATCCTTTTGGCCACTGACCCAAAAACAACCCTATTGATAAATATCAGACTGACTGCGCTTGACTGAATAACCCCAACTAAAGAAATAGGAGGTTAAGCGGGGGACAGACATATCCTGAGGGACACCTGAGCTGGGAAGGCCTTGGTGAGGAACAGATGTGGAACAAAGTGTTAACAGCAATCTATAGAGTAATTGGGATAAGAGGCCAAATGAGCAGATTTCCATACTGTCACTAGCAAACTCCTACAGTATGTCATGCACACTCACATTACCTCTTGCTATTGCTTCTTACTATTCTGCATATCCTTCCTGCCATATTCCAGCTCTTCTCGGTCCTTCTCTCCTTCTTGGTACCCCTTTCAGCATGCTTACAGCAGTGGTTTTGGTCAGGATGGCTTGCAATCTCCGACCTGCTCAGCTGTTCCAATCATGCAGAAACCTATTTGCAGTGGCGTGATGATCAGGGTGTTGAGGTGCTACAGTACTGCCGCCCATCAGCAGCCAAATGCATCTGCAAAATAATTTTCAGGCGGTCAAAGTCATCAACCAATAGCAAATTAGGACTTAAACTATCAAGGTTGGGGTCTGACAGAAGCACAATATGATGTGGGGGAGAGCAGTACAACCGATACAACCAATACAGGTATGGGATCTGTTAGCCGGAAACCCTGCTAAATTCGGAAGGTGAACGTGACGCTGGGAGCACAAAAGAGCAGCTCTTGACTTGATATGCCCACCAAAGGGGGACGATATCAGGTAAATCCGATTGTTCGGCCATAGGGCTAAATGATCGTTGATCATTGACTTATGGTATTGCTCTCTGCAGACTATGAGCAAGTTCTATTCCAAACATAGAGGAACAAAGAGGAAATGAAAGGATAGATTTAGGGAATATAGGAGAAAAATTATGGGTATGGACAGATAATATGGACTGCCCAAACATTTCTTTGATCATCATAGAGGGGATCCTTCAAGTTTGGAAATCTTAGGCACTGAACCAATTAACTATACTGTAATTAAATCTAACATAATTAATGAACTATATAAAAAAGAGAATTACTGGGTTTATACATTACAAACTTTGGCCCCAAACCGGTCTCAATGAATGGTCTAATTTTACAATTAGTTTAGTTTTGATAAAAAATTTATCTTAGGTTTAGTTCACACGAGGAGATCCGGGGAGCTTTTGTCGCTTGGCGACTAATTGCCTAGTCTTCTGTGCGACAATCTCCCCGAACTGCCTCACCGTGCTTTCCCATAGGCTATAATGAAAAGTTGCCTGCGCTAATGCACACGCGGCGATGCGTTTTCCATAGTCGCCCGAAGTTGCATCGCACAGGCTCAGAAGACGAGGTGATTAGTCGCCAGGCAACAAAATCTCCCCAAATCTCCTCGCGTGAACTAAACCTAAAGGGTGGAGTCCACCAAAGTTTGAACTGAAATCATAGTCTCAATTTTTATATCAGTCTTTTGAGTCATTACACATTTTTTATTTATTTAATATATATATATTTAGTTAAGTAAAATCATTTTAGTTATGTAATTTTATTATATATTGCTTAAAAGCACATGCAATCTTTAGCAATTACAGTATTTATTGTCTTTATGTAAAAGTCCCGCAACTCAGGAAACCATCATCTAAACAGTCTTATAAATCAGCGCTGTCCAACAGGCGGCCCGCTGGTCCTTCTTTTGAGGCCCCTGAACGTCAGGGGAAATAAATGCAGTTTACATATAAACATCCTTGCCGTAAATCTGACTTGCATTGTGCGCTTTTCTAGATAAAGTTTTAAGGTGATTTAAAATGGCTTACTGCACGGCTCAAACTTTTCAAAGACACTCATACTAAGAATTGAAAAGTTTCCTATCTGTTGCTGGATTTAGCCAAGGGAGTGGAGTCTGAGCGTGACAGCGTGAGAAGGGAATGAGCATCTGTAACTGACCCAAGCAAAGCACACAAAGAGATGGAGGTTAACAGAATTTAGCTACGAGGCTGAATAGTGCCGGAGGTCAGTTAAAAAACCATTTCTGTGCAGATTGCAAGCTCTGACCAATGATTTATTGCTAAGGACCAAAGACAGATCTGGACTTTATACTCTGTTTATTGAGAATTCTCTAACCACCTACCACCATAGGGAACATGTGCAAGGCACGGAAACTGCCTTGGTTACTATACTGTTTGCCAAAACTGTGTGCATAATGCCACCAAGCAAATTTTAATTCTAAATGGATGTTTAATCTGCAGGTTGAAAAATGACCCCATGACACTGCATCCAATATGAGTACAAAAAAAACCCAATTATCTCGTCTGCAAAGTCTCCTCACTGAACTGGCTCCAGGATCCCCGTTTCAGCAATTCCTGACACTTTAGCATAAGGAAACCGAGCATCTGTAAACTCTTGATATAACCGGAGCTAAAAAGAAAACGAGATAGCATACTTCTTAGTAAAGAATAATACTTATAAAACAGAACGGATACATTCAGTGTTAGTCAAGCACTGAAAATTATAATACTGCCTGTACAACTACATCCCTTTTTATTCAAATGTATACAAATATGTATGGAACTATTTCTAGTCCATATACGATCACTGGGACCTGTCATTAAGATCTGGCAGTACCCAGTCTGATCTAAGGGCCCCCTTAGCTGATCACAAAGATACAGAAATATAAAAATAAACATTCACCAAGAATATCTAACCTATAGCCTACAGTACATCTCATCCTATCTGACTGACTGAAAGTTAAATATCATCATATAAGGTGCCAGAAGATGACATACATAGTAACATAGTAAGTTAGGTTGAAAAAAGACACACGTCCTTTAAGTTCAACCTTTTAACTCTAATTTAACCTGCCTAACTACTAGGTGATCCAGAGGAAGGCAAAAAACCCATTACTGTATCAGCCTGTACAACTGATTCAGGGAGAGAATCCCACATCTTCACAGCTCTCAATGTAAAAAACCCCTTCCGAATATTTAGGTGGAACCTCCTTTCGGAGTGGATGACCTTGCGTCAGCTGGAGAGACTTACCGGCAAATAAAGTGTTAGAGAGATTATTATATGATCCCCTTATATATTTATACATAGTCCATATATACATATTTAAACATGCCCATACATTTAGGGAATGACCTGGTGGACATGGTAAAGGCAAACAGCAACTAAGTGCTTTATGTATGACAAGTTAATGTATATCTGTAGAGAAATATCCAGCACTTTTAAAATTTTTCAGTACCTTGCACTTGATCCTAACTAAGCCAGCATAAATTTATATTAGAGCTTATTTTATTAATAATTTATTAATAATTATATTAATAAATGAGACTGTGCACTCTATTGCGTATTATGATGGTCTATTTAGTCAGCAATAGCCGACGGTACGTGAGATTAAAATTAATGAACCAAAAAGAAACTCAACCCGCACTCTGTAGGTATAACTCAATTCATTAAATTTTATTCAGTCAGGGTGTACTTAGTTAATCACCAACCATCTATTTCATGTAAAAAGCACATCAAATATAATTTTAATTATTATGAAAACTCATGTATAATAAATTATTCAAATTAATCAATTACAAGTTCATTAGCCATTAATTCTGTAAATAGATGAATTCATGTAAGAGCTCAATTAAAATCCATTGTGATATTAATGGTTTCTGTGCACCAATAAACTGTTGAAAATTCCGAGGGAATACAAAAGAGTTTAAATGTCCCAGGATTATACATCTTTGCAAGACTAAGACTGTGCACATGCTCAGTGTGGTCTGGGCTGCTTAGGGATCGTCATAAACAAAGCTGCTTGAGTTCTGCATGGCTGGGAAGTAAGGCGGGGGCTCCCCCTGCTGTTCATAAGTATGAGTGTTTCCCTGCTCAGCAGTTAGGGACCATCTGACAATTCCTATCCACAGCAGTAAATGAAGGGAGAATTTCACTGCATACAGTCAGGTTTCTTATAAAAACGGTACACATTTTTTAATAAAAACATATTAAAGAAAGTAACAATGGGATTTTATTTTTTTGCCTTTCCTTGTCCTTTAACCTTTTTTAAATGTTAACTATAACAACAACAGAATACAACAAACTGAAGTGCAGTGTGTATGTGTAGGCCTACTTTGAAATAAATGAAACACTGAATAGCCCTATTAAAGGGATACTGTCATGGGGAAAAAAAAATTCAAAATGAATCAGTTAATAGTGCTGCTCCAGCAGAAATCCATTTCTCAAAAGAGCAAACAGATTTTTTTATATTCAATTTTGAAATCTGACATGGGGCTAGAAATTTTGTCAATTTCCCAGATGCCCCAAGTCATGTGACTTGTGCTCTGATAAACTTCAATCACTCTTTACTGCTGTACTGCAAGTTGGAGTGATATCACCCGATCCCTTTCCCCCCAGCAGCCAAAAAAAAGAACAATGGGAAGGTAACCAGATAGCAGCTCCCTAACACAAGACAACAGCTGCCTGGTAGATCTAAGAACAGCACTCAATAGTAAAAACCCATGTCTCACTGAGATACATTTAGTTACATTGAGGAGGAAAAACAGCAGCCTGCCAGAAAGCATTTCTCTCCTGAAGTGCAGGCACAAGTCACATGACCAGGGGCAGCTGGGAAATTGACAAAATATCTAGCCTCATGTCAGATTTCAAAATTGAATAAAAAAAAAACTGTTTCTCTTTTGAGAAATGGATTTCAGTGCATAATTCTGCTGGAGCAGCACTATTAACTGATTCATTTTGAAAAAAAATTTTTTCCCCATGACAGTATCCCTTTAAATGCTAGTGTTCTCATCTGTTTAATGTGACTTCTGCTTCTGAAGCTCCATGCTGATCTTCCCTCTCTTGTCTTGAGTGTGTGACTGCGGTAAGGTTCAAGCAGGAGATCCCCTTGCGTGTTTATTTGCAGAAATGCAACGTTTTGGGCTATACCCCTTTGTCAAGCAATGCTTGACAAAGGGGTATAGCCCAAAACGTTGCATTTCTGCAAATAAACATGCAAGGGGATCTCCCTGCTTGAACCTGCCGTGAGTGCCAGAGTATTCTTGTAATTGATTGCTTGGGAGGGTGCCGATTCCTCCAACACCGTGCATCAGGCAGCTACCTTTGAAGGCCAGGGTGTGCGAGCGGGCCATATTATTCAAAGACTGCGGTAAGTCTTACTGCAACACGGTCTTGCCTGTCACTCCAGGGACGTCTATACACCCCTTGCGCCTGTTGGCGGCTTCATGAGGGGTTGCGACCGAAGTAAGCATATACAGGTATAAGCCACCAATAAAGAAAACTTTAACTATGCAAGAACATATAGCTACTACATTCTTGGCAGTTAGAGCCTTTGCTTGCAAGCATGTAGGAGTTATGTGATTGGAAGGCAAAGTGTGAAAGGACATGTCAACCCTCCTATCAAAAATCTGACCAGTAAAAAGTCTCACTACTTTCTTTAAATACCTGCCACTCCATTCGCTGCAGATGCTTTATTCCTTTGACCATGCAGCATATCTCCTGCTCAACCAGCCCCTCTCCCCCTCCCTTCAGAATTATCCCTGGCACTTGGCGATGGGAGCATGCGCAGATTGAAGCTCCTTGTGTGGGCATGCGCAACAGAAAGGATTTGTTCCTTACTTAAAGTGGACCTGTCACCTACACATAAAAAGCTGTATAACAAAAGCAATGGAAATTAAACATGGAACCAAATTAGTTTTTTTCATTAAAGCACCAATACCTGTTATAAAGGGGTTTAAATATATGAGCTGTCAATCAAATATTACCTGCCCCGCCTCTATGCCTGAGGCCATTCAGCACTTACTACTTGTCACTGCTCTCCACACATTCCCCCTCCCTCCTCTGTAATTGTGTAGGGCAATGTGTATGGGCATTAGGTCCCCCATTCGGGCAAATACACAAGATTTTGGGGTGATACACAACTTGTCTTAATAACAGTGTCCACAAAATGGCTCCTGCCTGCGTGCTGTGATTGTGTCATTCCAAGACTGAAGGAAACAGATTTTAAATAATAAATGTAGTGTAAGTAAGCTTTATTTTGCTCAATTAACATGATAAAAATAATTTGGAATTATTTTTTAGGGTGACAGGTCCCATTTAAATTATCCATCTTGTCTTCACTCCAACTCCAGTCATTTATCCAATAACCAGATGGAATTGGCTGTTGCTATAGTCACAATTCCTTTGTAAACATGAGTTTATGTTTGTAAGGGTTTGAACATTTCAATAAAGTTTTACTGGGCATGAGATAGAATTTTTGAGGTCAGGCAGGAGGGGAATTGCGCACATGGGCAGTAAGAACAGGATTGTGTCAATGATGACATCACGTGGGGTAAATGGCTGCCGGGTAAAGTGCATCTAAGCACATTGAAGAACGCGGGGTTGCAGGACTTTGGAAGAGAATTGGGGTGCTAATGAGATGCTCTATGCAGAAGCAAACTATGTATCCAGTATATATATATATATATATATATATATATATATATATATATATCTATAATATATATATAAATTTATATATATATATATATATATATATATTATATCGTTTTAATCCTCTATCACAGGGGTGTCCAAACTTTTTACAACGAGGGCCAGATTTGGTGAGGTGAAAATGTGTGGGGGCCGACCATTGAGCTGACATGCTGGATCCCAAGCAAAATGAATTGTGAAACCACTACAATTTATGGGATCTCTTTGTACAGAATATGAGCAAACTTAGGGGAACTGTTCCTGCTGAATTGTGCTTAGTACAGGGGAATATCTATATTGCCATAGTTTTATGGCATCTCTCTGTACAGACAATGAGCAAACTTAGGAGCTGTTCCTGCTGAATTGTGCTTAGTATGTTTAAACTTGCAGCAGTGGGTGTAATGAGGGAAATGGGATCTTTAGTTGTGCTCTCATTTTTCCCCTCACTCTTGAGATGTGCGCGCGAGAGAGAGCGACTAGCAGGAAAGCTAATGTGATGATCATCATTGTGTACACCACGTGCATTATTATTATTATATTGTGCCTGTATATTAGATATATGAACTTGTAATGACACTGGATGCCGTGCTGATTATGTGGAGCTAATTTTGCTGCTTAAACATTCAGAAAGGACATTTTGGAGAGAGAGAGAGAGAGACAATGCAGATTGCACCCAACATACGGTGCCACCCCAGACTATTTGGTAACCTGGCTAAAGATGTGCAAACTCCTCCCTCTCTGGAGGGGTTTGTAGTTCATTCAGATTTGGAAAGAAACAGGTTGCCAGTCTTGGGTACATATTCCTGCTTACATTCATGGTTAAAGTGGAACCTTTTACTATAAAGTACCCTTTTATTACACAAAAGTACCCTTTTATTACCCAAAACAGATTTTTCTTCGTCACATAACTTACCTATTCCCATAAAAACTTGGCTCCTGTACAACACAGTTCACAAAGAGCACAGTAGTGTTATACATCCAAGTTATTTATTCATGCATATTTACAATCAGTAGAGATTAGGGAACGAATTATAAATAAGAGTCTATGAGGCATTTATGGACACACAATTTGTAGACAGCCCCAGCATAGGAAAAAACTGCCATCAGAACTATGTTTTTGGAGTTCATATCAGTAGGTATTGGATTACATAGAATTACATTTAGACATATGCTGCTGACTGTACTGATATATAGCCATATGGGATGTGTATTCAGTGGGGGGAGAGAGAGAGAGTGCGCGCATGTGCGTACTGGATTCCCGTAGTATCGCAACAGTTGGGCAGCATTTCCCCCGCCAAGTCTTCTCACTTTACCTCACAAGTGCGCCGGACGTCACAGGGCCCGGAACAAGCGGTTGGCTGGTGATCTTTTTTTCAGCAGGGGGGCAGATCTTTTTCTCCATGATGGGCCGGCCTTTCAGGTTAGCGGGACCTGATTGGTGGGAGAGCAGAAAACCAGACTGTTTACCGGGTAATCTGGCCCTGTCTGCGGGCCAATCAAAGATCAACCACGGGCCGCAGTTGGCCCGCGGGCCGTAGTTTGGACACCCCTGCTCTATCACATGGCAATAGTGAGCAATAATGACTTGTACCAGAAATTATACCAAAAAAACTGACTAATTTACCTAACTTTTTCGTTATGGCAGATTTTTTATATACTTTTCCATTATACCTAATACCCCCGGCACATGACGGAAAAAACACACTGCCAGACTCATACCCCAAGAGCACATGGTGGAATAAATACACTGCCCAAATCATACCCAATACCCTCATGGCACCTTTTAGAACAAATACACTGCCCAACTCACACAAAATACCCCAAGATCCCAGGGCATAATAAATATACTGAATGGCTCATAGACATATTATTCCCAGGGCACATAGCAGAACCAACACAATTCCCAATTTATACCCTGTGGTGATTCTCTACCCCTTGTAGCCCTCCTTGCTCTCCATTGCTTACCATTCTTGTGCAGGAAAGGAGCAGCTTTTTGCCACCCCTGGTAACTTTGGGGCTTCTGCCTGAGTCAAGTTTCTCAACTCACCTCATGACAGCAGCACCTCTGCTTATACCTAATACCCCCAGGGCACATGGCAGAATAAACACACTGTACAACTCATATCTAATACCCTCAGGGCCCATGGCAAAATAAGTGCAATTCCCTGACTATTACCTAATTATTTACATTACTTCCAGAACATCTGCTGGAATACACTGCCCAACTCATACCCAATACCCACAGGGCACAAAGTGGAATAAACACACTGCCCAATTCATACCTTATACCCCCAGGCATGTGACAGGATACAATGACCAAACAAGGGCAGACAGACAGACGGAGAAGCAGGACTGGTTAACAGTGACAGAACTGCCAATCAGTGGGCACAGCTGCCATTCAGTAGGGAGACCCAAAATAGAATAGACTTTATAAGAAGTGATATACAGAGAATAAAACTTACCTTCTCCTAATGGAAGAAATACATAGAAGCTCATACAGGAATATGGTGGGGTCCCACATCGCAATAGTCATGGTCAGCCATGTCCCTCACTTACTGCACAATAATACTCACACACACACAAACACACACCGTATGCTCCCAAAATCACATCCAAACAGAAACAAGTGGATTCAGTCCACATTGCCATTTTCTGACTCTTCTCTCTCCCAGCATCATGTGACCAGGGTGTGGGACACAGACTCTGGATGAAACAAAGTTGCAAGTGTGAGGCTGCAGCTGCCATGGAGATGGTATCAGGAGAGAGGCACCGAATTTGCACTTGTTCTGATCTCAGGAGTTCTTCATCTTCCAAATACTTTTTTCAGTTCAGTTGTTTTCAGATTGTATCGATTTGGAGGTTTATTGGTTCCTGGTACTACAAACATTTAAACATTAACCCTTTAAGAGCTAGCAGAAATTCCCATTTCATTTGCACTCAGTGCCAGGCGCTTTTGGAACATTTTCACTTTAGGGGCATTTCCTTGGGGGGTTTAGTTTATGTAGGAAAATACATTTTTTCAGGAGAACTGAGCTTTCTAATTGTGCCTGAGTTATTGTGTATTTCCACTTCTGGGTAACCATGTCTTTCTACTTCAAACTAGTAATGAGTCGCAGTTTTGATGACATAGCTAAAAATCACCTCAAAGCTTGAATATTCTAGTACCAAGACAAAATATACTAAATATTTATGCCAGGGGTCCAATGAACAGTTTGATGCCCATTATGCATAGGATTACCAAAGTAATGAAGTTAAAACATACAAATTGTCCCAGCAACTGAATAATCAACAGCTTTACTACATTTTTGCGGGGTAAAAACTACAAAAAAAATAAGATGACCCCACAAAACCATATATTTTTAGAAAGTACACATTCAACTGAATCAAAAATCTATATTTTCTAAACTACTGAGTCACAACAATTTCCCAAAACTGGTACTTTGATGAAATACCCGAAAATCACCTCAACTCTTCCACATTTTAGCATCTTCCCACACAGCATTAGGGACCAAGTGAAAACATTCTAAATAAGAATGACAGGAGTCCATTGAACAGTTTGATGCCCATTGTGCATAGAATGACTTGGTTTAGAGACCCCAAAATGAAATCAACACATATAAATTATCCTGGATGTCACTCCAGCTACTAAATAATCAACACATTTAAAACATTTCCACATTTAAATTTAAATGGTGACCCTCTGGCTGCTGCGATATAAGCACTTCTGTGGTACAGAGGGACAGAATTTTTATGGTCTACGCGGTGGAGGACTGATAATGGAAGCCAATGTTGACCATGCCTCCTTTAAACCACACCCATGTTATCCCAAGTACTTGTAAATCCATATCCACAGGCCTGGATTTGTGGCGAGGCCACAAAGGCCCAGACCTAGGGTGGCAGAGTATTAGGGGAGCACAAGCACGCTCGGGAGGGATTGGACCGTGTGGCCGGACGACAGGTCCGTGAAGCCTCGGGGCGACAACCCACTAAATCCAGTGCTGCATGTCCACATTAATGGTGGTAGCACACAAAAAACAAATGTGAAGAATTTAAGTCATACCCTTAAATATACCATACCCTGTAAAAAACACGTCACCCCCCCCCAGAACATGATTAAACAACTTAGGGGTCCCTAACAAAATTTCCAAATGCAAACAAACCCCCAGAACAAACCCTGCCAGGCTCAGGGAACAGAGTATGGCAGGCAGAGTATAGCACACCCATGGAGCAGAGGCCAGACAGAGTATGGCACACCCAACACAAACAAGCTTAAAGTTTTAGCATATTTTGTTTTAAGAACTTTAACTGACTTCATTTGACATGACATCATGTGACATGACACAAGTGGCTAGGACTTACCAATGAGAGTTGTGTTGATAGGGCTGCTGCTAGGCTTATCTATGGCCATATGATAAAAAAAACTTTAGTTTTACAAATATCTTGAAGTGAGGCAGCATGGTGGCTCAGTGGTAAGCACTTCACATTTCTTTGTTGGGTTCCTGAGTTTGATACTTTGGAGTCTGTGTTCTCATGTGTCTGTTGAAGGATGAATGTGCCAAGCAGGAGGGTTGACTGTTAAAGAAGAAAAAAGAAAAGCATGCCCTGTGTCTGGATTGATTTATCAACCCTTACTCTTATCCTCCATATCATAATTATTTTACCTTTGCTTTAGATCGATCACTCCGGTACTTCATTTGACTATTGACATATTACTTTAAGCCTCCAAGAAAGATTTTCCACTGGCCCACAGTGAGAAATGAGCAACCAGGGAGAGCAGGACATAGCCTGGGCCTAGGATGGCAGGATTTTAGGGGGTGGCATGCTGCGCAACCACACCCCCATGGTAGGGGACAGGGGCAATGAACGGCAGTGGGCCTAGGGGCGACTGCTATGTAAATCCAGCTCTGCATAGGGCTCTGGGTTCATCCTTGGTGGATGCTCAGGACAGATTATGCCCAAGAGGGTTGGTTCCTATGCCCAGGCTAGCAGGCTGTGATCACAAAGTCAGGGTTACACTAGGGAAATGCCCCTAACTTTATACTTACCCCTCGGTGCAGATTCAGGGATCGCAGTTCACCGCAGCCATCTACAGATATCAATAAAGATGTTACAAAACTGTTGCTATGGCTTGTAACTCCTAAGATACTGGTTCATCTTTCTTGTGGGGGTGGGGGGGTAAGACTATTATGGGCGCAACAAAATACCGAAACCTTTTCTAGACAGTTGCAAGGGGCATCTATTAACCGGTGTGAAATGAATAAAAAGGAGCAGTCTGATAAATAGGTTGATAACACATATACATATACAGAGTTTGAGAATAACTGAATATTATATTCAGCAATGTAAGTGTAGCTCCTCTTCAGGATTCTTCCCTGAGTAGTGCATTGGTACTGTTGCCATCACCACAATCATCATCCTCATCCTCACTATATTGTGCTATGTGCCTCATTCTGTCACATTTTTCCTTATCCATGCAGGGTGGTGTCAAGTGCTCCAAATTTATAAAAGTGGACTTAGTATACAACTGTTATGTCAAAATGTACAAAAACACCTCACCCACAAAACTCGAGGCTTTGGTGAATTTGGCTTAATTTGACTTTCCATTCATTTACAGTATTTTCTCCTGTTTTAGTTTTTTGTGAATAATCGCAGAAGTATCACTGCTTAGTTTTAATACAAGCTTTACTAGTCGTCAATGTTCTTTCATTTTAGAGTTTCAGATTTACCTGCCATAAAGCTCACCAGTGTAAGAAAATGTGTCCACTGAGGATCTATTATAGTGATTACAAATGTCATTTACCTATGGATAGCAATATAAGGGGTCTTTAAATATGTGCAAAGTGCAAAAACACTAGCAATCCAATATTTTGCAGCATGCTCTGCACACTGAACAATTTGGCACATGTCTCTGCACTTCAAAACAGAGCACAAAGAGACATGCTTCTGAATATATGAATGCCTCTTTTCCACACCACTGAAGGGAAGCATGTAGTCACCCCTGCCCCTACCAGTCCCCTAAGTTGCTGGAGGTGCAGAGCAGGATACTGCCGCTGCCACAGATCCAACCTAAATTAACACTAAGGGGGTTATTTACTAAACTTCAAATGCAAAATTCACGAAAAATGTGTGGTTTTTTTTTAATAAAATCTGACTTTTATAAAATCACAAATTTTTCAGAATTTATTAAACCCAGAGGATGGAAAAGTCTGAATCAGAAAATCCGGAATCTCAGACCTGTCGAGGTTGCATATAAGTCAATGGGAGAAGTCCCAATGATTTGGGTTTTGTGCAATACCAGTTTTTGGGGCAAAAAACATAAGAATTCAGAGTTTTCAGGTGAAAAATCTGAAAAAAATCATGAAAATCTGATTTTTTCGCAGATTTTTGGGAAAATGTAATAATAAATCTTAAAAAAAACACTAGCTGATTTGATCGGAGTTTGCAGCAGAAAATGTTGAGATAAAATCTGACTTTGATAAATAACCCGATAAGCACTCGTGCACTTGTGGCTGTGACAGTTGTAGCAGGCAAAACTAGGGAACAAAGGATTGCACCAACATGACCAGTGAGCTTATATATTTTAATCAGTGTGCAATTGGATGCTAGCACTCATGTATCAGAATCACAGTGTTTTGGTGCAGTCCACATAATAACACAAACCCATCTATTGAAGAAAATTTGCACTCACAGGGGTGCCACCCAGCCCTGAAAAACAGGGCTGGATTTACATAGCGGGCTGATAAAGCTTATTGCAGGTGGCAGGGGAAAGTCTTTGGCATGCATCTCGAGAGGCGCCACTGTGCAATCACGGGGGGGGGGTTGCACATCCTGCACCTGAACCCCACCATGGCTAGTTATACCACTGAGTTCCTTGACCCACATTAAAGAGGAAGCTGAAGAGAGGCAGGATGTAAAGTCAAATAATTAAAAAACAATTAAAAAATTAAGAGGCTAAGAATAGGCATTTATGTAACATACTAGAAGTCAACTTAGAGGTAAACAACAGCCTTAATGGCTATTCCCAGACATTTATACAACAAAAAAAGATGAACTTTCCATGTAATATTTAATGGATGCATTAAGTGCACACACACACACACACATATATATAAATATATATATATATATATATATATATATATATATATATATATATATATACACCTAATTTTCATATTTACATGATCCTGTATATAATGCACGGTGTTCATTAAGGAGGAGTGGTATATCATTTTGTAGGAACAGGGATTCTAATCTACATACAATGTGTCTTTCTTTTTTTCTTGTTCATTCAAGAAAACCCTGTCTATACAGTAGGTGCCCAAGATGTTACATGAAATAATAAACCATTTATCACAACCCTAGTGGCATATACATTGTAGCCCAGCACAAAAGTTTGTAGTGTGCAGCTCAGCTCAAAGACAGCAAGACATATCAGCCCGCTATGTAAATCCAGCCCTGTTTTTATGAGCACCAATTTTTTTTTGTTTTCAGTAAATATCAGATATATTCAGATATTAATGAGATATGGTGAGCCCCCAGTATGATCAGATCAATAGCACCTGTTAGTTCTTTTCAGTAGTTGTCATTTATTTGTACCACTATTGTGCACATGATAAGCAATTGGTTAGGTCCTCTAAACTAAAAATGTAAATAAAAATATAAAAAACAAAACCTCCACTGGACCACCCATCTGCTGCTTTGATTCCATGAATTTCAGCACTCTCAGGTTAAACATTTTTATACACAGTTAGGGGGAATCAACTAGCTAGGCAGGGATCTGATGCCACTCTGCTACACCAACTGTACACCAAACCATACCATCTCTGTTTTGTATAAGCTCCCAGCCTCACCAGGTGATCGCAAGCACTTAGGTCATAGGAAAGGGACTCAAGCTTGACCTCTCAGTGGAAGCCCTTGGGAAAGGGATATGTAACTTATTCTTCAGTTCACAGTGCTGCAGAATTCAATAACTAAATTACAAGATTTGGTACCACACACCCAATAAAAATTAAAACAAATCTTCCCACAAGCTAGAAATGTCTGCTGGGTATGCCAATCAGCTACAGGCACTCTACTCCATATCCTATGGGACTGCACACTGAATCAGCCTTACTGGGATTCTGTATTGCAACTATGTAGACATATCTTGGGCCAGGAAGTAACAAATTCCCCAGCAAAGGTCCTACTCTTCTGGGACATAAGAGATGAAACAGATACCCCAGATTGTACTTTGGAGAGGCATTTGCTTAATGCAGTCAAATTTCCTATTCCACTTAAAATTAAATCGGTCACTTCTACCTTTCCAGAGGAATGGTTGCTTAAGGTAAACTTTCTGCTTCTACATCTAGACAGATAAATGATTTCAGGGATACCTGGCTCAGGTGGTTCCTTTTTAAGGAAACAAATTAATACAAAACTACCATAGGTCCTTGATTTTATAACGTATTGGGATCACAAGAGCCACATGGGAAAAGTACTTTATATAGGTTGACTAGGCTTGCTTTGCATACATCTTGGATTTGCACCTGAATAACTTCACTCGTGTTGTTTATACCTGCATATACTATATTTGTTGTATTGTATTTTGGTTGTATTATTAATAGCTTGTACTCCCCCTCCCTGCCACCATTTTTCTTCTTTCTTTACCGAGCCCCTACTTGACAAAACTACTCAATAAAAATCTATGATAAAAAACATAAATAAAACATTAAACGCTGAATAAATACAAAAATGTGAGTATCTTCCAGCAATCTACTCCTCACCACCTCACTCATTACCTCTTCATATGCATGCATACTGCATCCCATTTCTTTGATATCCTTCCACGTCCTATGGAACTTTCTTCCATTCTCTCTGCCTTTCTTGAAAAACACATTCCTTTAGAGAAGCGTACCCGCATCTAGCATAGAATTCCTTCAGTGGAAACTGTATGCCACAATGAATTTCTAAGTACACTATCATATCCCTCTTTTCTAATGCCTGATCGTGCCCAACCCCCCACACATATTGCTTCTTACCCCTTTCTTGTTTTAAACTTTAAGCTCTATTGAGAAGGGCATTCTTTCTGTATGTTCAGTAAATACACCCATCTGTTGTACAGTGCTGCAGAATATGTTGGAGTGGAATCCAACATATTCAATCAATAAAGTCATCACTGTACAAGGAACCAGTTTTGATGTATTAAATATAGATATTCATAGGTAGGTTCAGACTGGACTGTTCTTTCCGCAGATGCACACAGTTGTCATGTAATGTGCCTAATAAGAACTCTTGACAATTTCTGGATGTTATTTCCTTCTGTACATAGGTGTTACTTCTCCTGAACTTTTAGACTCATTATTGATTTGGTCACTGGTTTTCCCAGGGTTACTGCATCTATGTTTTTTCATTCTCTTTGCACGTTGCTTCCTTTTACTCCTCTCTGTCTCTTTAAGTGTGTGTTTGAGTGTCTCTTCCTCCATATCCCTGTATGCGCCATCTTTTGAGACTTTGCCTGTCTTTAGCACTAAAGTGCTTTCTGCCTCTATTTGCTGGGCCTTAATTGCCTCTTCTTGCCCCAGGCTGATTGCCTCCTTGTGTGGAAGGCTGTATATTTCTGTCCATTTTTGCTTGTGTTTTTGTACAAGTGTATGTACATTATTTACTTTGGGTATAAGGTTTGCTTTGTCAGAAAGCTCTTGGCTGTCTCTTTCAGCGGATTTCTGGCTGTTTCGTTCTCTAAATTTCTGGTATCCTCTAAAAAAGTATCCTTGTAGTTTGTTCTTTAGAAGTCTTCTTCTTTTCTTAGCAATACCACCAAAGACTGGAGACAATGTAGGTGGAGCTTGAGTATGACTTGGGGAAGTGGGTACAAGTGTGTCTCCATGTGAAGAAGCTATAGATGTCTGCAAGTCTGTAGGGTGGGTATAGTTGAAGAAAGCTTGTTTCTGTAGCTCAGCTTTCAGTACCAAATCAAACCTTTTGCATCTATAAAGAGAACATGAAACATACATGAAAAAATTATCAAAGCCAATAGGTGAACAGAAAAAGGTGCACACAACTTTCCCAGATGAACACTCACCCTCCCCACCAGAACCACTCCACACACTGTTCTTCTTCTTTCAGGCTGAAGCAGGACATCTCCAAAATATTGAAGAACATGATGCCCACCAGTGTTGAGATTGTGTCATTAAGACCATGTAAGCAAAGTCTAAATCTGTAGAGAGAAGAGAAGAAGATGTAGTGAGGTTTTTTGGTATCTAGGAAAGTTCACCATGAGGCAAGATGAGAACCGTGCAAAAGTTACACATGCAGAATAAAACTTAATTTCCTGGGAAGCATTTCCTGGGAAGCATATACATATATAGGCTTACATATAGGGCCAGATGTAACCCTCCACATGATTTCTTTGGACTCCCGGTCTATTCAAAGGCTACAATATATGGCATCATAATTTTAATTAAATCTGGCCCTCCAAAATGCTGTGTAAGGTGCAAGGAGTGCAAGGAGATGTGCAGTACATTCAAGTGTGAGGTGGCAGGTTGCAATATCATAATCATTGAAACAATGTGGAAAAGAATTGCATATCCCACTAACAAGTAAAAATAACTAAAAAGAAGACAGTGTCAGGTTTCAGAGGGAGACACAGACAAAAGTTTGCATTTACAATACCAGGCCATGGATTATGTATGCCATAATCTGACATTGCAGCTCCAAAAGCATTTAAAACATGCTCAACACTCCAGCTGTTTTTGAACTACAAATCTAACATTTGGTCAATTTCCACAACAGGTTACACTCACAATACACAGCATGGCACCTTTCTAAGTGACATAGAAGTTAACAATTTTTTTTAATATTCTGTCAGTATTTATTCATTTAGGTGGAGGCCGTTTTAGCATTCCTGTTGACCCTAATGAGAAACAAATACTATGGGAATCACAATTAAAGATACTCTGCAGCTACCTGCTTGGAATGTATCTGCATCTCCCTCTTTGTTGGGAAATCTACACCACTTCCACAGGGGCTGATAATTTATGAAGAGGAATTTATCAGTGATAAATTCCTCTTTATATAAATGTTTAGGATGATATAGATTTACCTATTCTTTGCAACATTTCAATGAGTCTTTTTTTTTTAATTTATGCTCTTATTTTGCAGGTAATTTACAAATCCAGCTCAAGGTACTGTACATTAAGCAGTGGAGCAGGTACAGCGAAGCGCTGTATTTAAAGGAGCAGTATGACCCATTTTTCAACATGAGTGCAGCTTGTGCTGAATATACTATATATATGTCAAATGTATGTTTTTTGTTAGCTACAATCTCCATAATTAAAATAGGCAACAAATGTGTTTAGTACAAGCCCCATTCACTGCACTCATGTTTAACAAAGGGTTTACTAAGGTGATAAGTATAAGGCCCAACTGTGTCCTATGTCCACTGGTACTCCCTAACATGCATGTCTAAATGACCGCAAGTTAATGAGTGGGACAGTTGACACCTACAGTATGTGCTGCACTCATTGTGGAGTCACAAAGACCTTCACCTATGAGTGCTCAGGTCATATTTTCATAATGCAAAAAGGAAAGGTTGTGGGAGCACTCCATGGCTTAATAAAAATGTACTGAAATACAATGGAAGTGCTACTGATCTGGTTTAGTTCTCCCCCACCATTAGCTTTCAAAGGGGAGAGATAATCTAGACCCCAGCATTGGTTGCATGAGATTAATCCTCCCCTGCTTGCGGCTTTTAAGAGAGAGAAACTGCCCAGACCAACACGCATTTCCAAAGGCATGTTCTAGCACCCCCACACCCGTCCCTTTAAATGGTGGAACAATGCCTTTGGAAATGGGTGTTGGTCTGGGCAGTTTCTCTCTCTTAAAAGCAGCAAGAGGGGGAGGATTAATCTTATGCAACCAATGCTGGGGTCTAAGTTATCTCTCCCCTTTGAAAGCTAATGGCGGGGGAGGACTAAACCCTATGACTGAATCCAATGCCCAGGTCGGGAGACCTTTATTTCAGGTAATGCTCTTATGCCGGGAGGCTTTAGCATTTGAAATTATGACCAGCGGTAAATAGTTATAGGTTTTACCGTGACGTGGTATGGTGGTTTAATCAATCTTATGATCATAATTTTGTAACTAAAAAACCCCTGTCTTTGTAAATACATGCATCTGCATAGATTACTGATATGACAGGGGACCAGGGAATGTGCATTGATCAATTTTTCTTCTTTTTTTCTATGTCTCATATTTTTATAAGCAAAATCACAGAACAAAGACATTTACCTTTGGTCACAATGGCAGTGTGACACTGTGTGCAGACGATAATTCCTCATCCCATACTGGAACTGGAATGCTTCAATTTGGTGGGAACAGTGATCATGTTCTCTACAGCAAAGATCTGCCCCATTAAAAATACCTGAACACAGAAAAGCAGCAGTTAAGTGATTGAACCGTAAACTTTGTAATAAGGATGTGGGCTGGTATGTACGTATATTTAAAGAAGTTCAAAAGTCAAAGTCTTCCCAGTCCCACCAATCTGATAATTGATAATGTTTAACCGCCAACAATTAAAATGATTAACTGACTTTATATACATTTATTTCTATCCTGCGGATATAAAAATATTTATATATTTATATATTTTGGGGAGATTTTCTGCCATCATTATTTATTGTGAATGCTAAAAGGTCTCCAGAATTCTCCAGAATAGAACTCTCTAACTGTTATTACCTGGTCTTACTGTGAATAGAGCACATGAGCTGGAATGGCATGAGCAACCAGCATAAGGTGATGTATAGGTTGTAAGTAGCAGTAGGGGCTTCTGGTGGTTGTTAGATACATAACTATAAGAAGTGTTATGGTGACTGTGGAGATTTTCTCTCACCTAGATTGGTAAAGTTATCCGCAGAGCTCCCTGCACCGCACCATAGTGTCCCAGGCATTGTCAAGCCCCTCTTGTACCTGACTCCGGTCTTTGCCCCAGTCACACAATCACATATAATGAGCAGTCCCACCAACAGCACAGAGATGCCCAACACCATTCTGGCAGCTATGTGTTCAGCTCCACTGCACTAACACAAAACTAAAATGTTGCTGCCTTTCAGCCGTTGAGTCAGACAACTGAGCTGTTGGCTCTGACTTCTCTTTTTATAGCAATTACTGACATGAGGTGATGTGTGATACATCTCTTTCCACTCCCAATGTCACACCCACACCACGCAAACCCCAAAGATCACTTCTTTCCTGGTTACTACAACTCTGCTATAGCTGTGGGATTTGTACCTAGCCAGCTAGATTTGCATAAGGGTCAGTTCATTGTGTATTAGTGTCACCATTGTCCTTCCTTTTTCTTCACATCCCCATTTATAGAACAGGAGAACTGTGACATAACTTCCCACACGTTATACGCATCCATATCTGAGATTGGACTATGTGATTTAGCTATAAGATACAAGTCTCCAGGGAATAATAGATATTATGCAACTCAGGTAAAACATGACACCATCGAGGCCCAACCTACATGAAAAGGGAATGAATGAAGGGTGTGTGTGTGTGTGTGTAAACAGATGTCAGCCAGTCATTCTCTCAAACTGATCTCTCAAAGCCACACATGTCCTTCCTTTCAAAGCATGTGGAACACACAGGGTTTGCTTTTACATTCTGACATTCCCTAGGAAGTTGCTTTGGATATTCTTGGTGTCTCAGTTGCAGATTTCTGGAAAAAAAAATCTCATAGTAAAGTCTTTTTTTTTAATGTAACCTTCGTGATATATTTATTTCATTTTGGATTTAAAAACCAAGATTACCACTAAAAATGAATTTACTTTACTCTTTCCTCCTGGAATCAGGCCCAGATTTGTTGCGAGGTCTAAGGTCTAGATTTCAGAGGCGATATGTCACCCAGCCACATCCTAAAAAGTACAGGGGAGCCGAGCTCCCTAGTGAACCGGCTCGTGCGATTGTGTGTTCGGGAAACAGGGCAGACGCTAGGACCTAGAGGCCTAGGGGCACCGTAGGAGGAAATCCGGGCCTGTCTGGAACTACATTTATGTTCTGCAGCTATACATTTCTGTGACACTCAATGGTACATCAATGCTAAGGAGAAAGTGCAATATTTATGTTTGCATATGACACCTTATTCTCCTGTTGTGGGAGGAGTCTCCATGTTTACACACAGTGCGAGTGAGGAGACAAAGTTGGGAGCCCTTGTTGTTCTCAGACACGCATGCAGGGGATGAAAGTCCAGGTTCACTGTGACATGAGTCCTCATTACCGGTAATTCCTATCACATGAGGTGTCACAAAAGTCACCATCCTCTCTAACCAGTATCAGGACATCTTATAAAAGTATTTACCATAATATTTGTATTATTGTCATAATTGGCCACTGAATGTGGGCTGCTTATATAAGGTCCATAGTAGGGACCTCCCTTACACATCACCAGCTTCTGTCTCTATAAAACATCAGTCCCTTCAGCACGACCTACAGTAACCTACCTGCAATAGCTCATTCACCTTTCCCTTAATTCTCTATCCCATTCACCCTAGAAGATAAAAAGATGCAGTTAAGTGATAAGTGACTGGTAGGAAATATGGTGATAATACAGAATAACCATTGTCTAGAAATTTATATCCCTAAATGATAGTGAGTGATTTATGACAATTTTAAAGTCAGTGGGGGTGAGGTAATATAATAGAAAGGCACTAAGTTTGGCCAAGCGCAGTAACTGATAGCAACCAATTAGCAGGAAGAGTGTTCAGGTCACCTGTTTAAAAGCAATTATCATTGCTATGGGGTTACTACTGTGCAAACCGAGAGCCTTTTATTACATATGGTGGAATATTTATTTTACTTCAGTTCATACAGTGAGACAATGAGGTTAAAGGTTACTGCCAACCCTGTTTTATAATATCATTGGAGCCAATGAGAAATGGGATTATGTGGCAGTGTAGCCTTTCTCAGCATCTCTTCTGTTATGTGGCTTTTGAGCCCATAGACTTTCACCTTCATAGAAAATCATAAATTTTTCAGACAACACTATTGACTAGCACTATTGAAGCATTTATTAGTGTGTGTGATACTTCTGAGGTACCCTTACTAGAAATGGAAGAAGACAGTATTTTGGTCAATTTATTTTTGGGTTAATTTGCCAACCACAGTATGTACATTATTTTGTGTGTAGGTCAAAAAAAACTTTTTCAACATAAATTGACCATATCTGTGGTTTTTGCTTATTTGTGCACTACATAGGGCTTTCAGTTTCCAAGTTCTTTGTTCTTCAGAGCAATTTTGGGAAAAGGAGGAAGCAGTTAATCATGTTACCCTTTCCAGTTAGAATAACAGAGGTGGTCATACACGGGCCAAGAAAAGCTGGCAACATATAAAGTATTGTATGGGGCCCTCCAACGGGCTTCCATAATCGATATGTGGCCGAACATCGGCCAGATGACGATCAGGCAGACTTAAAATTCCCATTGGATCAAGGACAACATTAATTCGTTGATACAGTCCTTAGTCCCATCACTTACATTCCTACCCTTTGATCTGATCTTTGGGTGCTAGGGCCCATGTTTAGTCATCTTAAGACAAAGGCTGCTCTTGCTAGGGAAAAGGAAGACTTTGTCTATCGCTTATTATCTCTTTTTAAAAAAAATCGTAAATAGTAATGGCTAGTAACTGTTCTGTGCTTAATCATAGAAAAACATGTAGAAAATATGGATGTTTTACATTAAAAGAACAGGCAGAATACATTTTTCTCATAAGCCCTAATTATTTTGTTCATGTTAAAAAAAGATTTATACATAACTTTGTAGTCGTATACTGCCCCTTAAATGGCACTGCAGTGCTGTAACAGTTGGAATGCTTTGGGATTTTCTGCAGAGCTCCATTCACAATAAAGGCAGATTCTGTTACCAAAGCACATTTCATTCTTCCAGTTGGTTGGACACCTTTCCAGTAGTCTTGCTCGGCACTTAATAACATACCCACAAATTTGATTGACCTGTTATCCAGAATGCTCGGGTCGGATCTTTCTGTAATTTGGAACCATACATTAGAATCTAGAATCTAGATACTAGAAAAGCATGTAAACATTAAATAACCATAGTAGGGTTGCCACCTTTTCTGGGGCCGGAAAATGGGCAAAGGAGCGGATGATGTTGGAGGTGGGGCAGGGCTGGTGATGTCAGGGGCGTGACTGGTAATGTCGGGATGGGACTGATGAAGGTAGCGATGTGCGATTGGCTGGTTGCCATGTCATTATTTTCAATGTCCAGTCTGTATTTCCTAATTTAGAAATCCGGACAGCCCTTCCAAATACCGGCCTGTCCAGGTGAAATCCCAATAAGCTAGTTCTGCTTCCAATTAGCATTAATTATATCTTAGTTTGGATCAAGTACAAGGTACTGTTTTATTATTACAAAGCTAAAATCATTTTTTAAAATTTTGATTATTTGGATTAAATGGAGTCTATGGGAGATGGGTTTTCGATAATTCAGAAATTTTCACATAATGGGTTTCCAGATAACAAATCTCATACGTGTGGTAAAGTTTAAGTATCTCCAGACTTTCTAAGCTGTTTTCGGGCCTGTGCTAGAGCTCACATCTTCCTCACTACAGCTATCTGTATTTAAGCTAACACTTTCAACCTTATAAAGGGAATACTGTAAATAAAGTCTCACATTGTGCACTAGCAGCAACTCACAGCAACTGATCAGATGTTATCTTTCAAATAGGTGATCAGTAAATGTAGCCTGCTCATTGGTTTCTATGTGTAACTAACAATGGGTAACTAGACCTTGTGCAACCTTGCCCAGCTTTTATTACCTCCATAGTCTTTTATTCATGATTAATACAAAAGACAAACTAGTATTAAAGGGTAAAAGTACAAAAAAGTATTAAAGGATTCAGTTAATCATCAATAGTACCATGCAACAGCAATATAACACTTACCTAGAACAGATGATAAAGTGCATTTGAAATCACTCTGTAATGAGCAGTCAGCCAGCATAATCCAGCAGTTCTCTACTCACAGAATCACTGACTGTCATTATGACCTGGGATCCTAACACCAATTCAAGTATCTATTCTAAACTGGATCTATTATATTCTAATCAGTCTGGAGGGGCCTAGTTGGCAGCTTTTATCAGCCTGTATATGGCCAACTTCAGTTGATCTTGTAATTTGAGACTTTAAATGGGAAATAAAACAGCACATTCAAGTATAGGGCACAGAAGAAGAATTTTTTTCTCATTGTTGATCACTGCCATGACTAGTAACAGGAAGTCATATTGCCAAACATTGGGCCATCAGCCTTGCTGTGCTGTAAGGGGTGATGTGGACAGAGCAGGGGTCACTGGAGGGATGTAGTTCCCATTATAAAGTATGCATGCATGAACTGCTCTTAAAAGCATGCAGTATTTAGAGGTATTTGCGGTAATTTGTGTGTCTCTGCTATTTAAAAAATAATAGAAACGATTCATCGTACCTTTAAAGTAAAAAAAAAATGCTAATCTGCCGATTTGGTGCACCTTTCAATAAATCTTATCTTCTGAGTTTGAGCATTATCCGTGTGTCCAGATGTGGTGATTACCTGGGAGTTTAGCTACAGAACTCTTCATTTTACCATTTGTATATCACATCATTATGTGCATTATTAACTGGATTGCTGAGGCACAGAATAAAAACATTTATTCATCTTGATATTTTTCTTCTCCCTGTCCACTTGAGTGCAGCAATGTACAGTTTTCCACATTTATCTATTTACTTGAAAGCCATCACCCTACCCATTCTAGATCAGTAATAATTACTTTACAGACAACTCCAGGAGGAGCCAGCTGATAATGCATAAACATCAGCTGAATCTGGGTGGTCTAGGAGGCTGCACTCCCATTATAATCCTGTACAATTTTCTCCCATTATAAACCTGAACAATATTGTTGGAGTATACATCAAAACTAGTTTTGGGAGTCTTTACCTGTAGATAGTGGCCCATGACAGGCTGCAGAACTCGCTCCATGTCTTGGATTGGGCAGCTTTGGTCGTATGAAACACAAAAAGTAATTGTGGTTAAGAATCGTCGCCTAGGGACCATCTATAGGCTTCTGCAACTACTCATCATTGTGTACTTTGTCTGGTAAGTGGAGAGATTGTGGCAAAAAGAAGGAACATATGGAGAGAGGATAAGCAGAATAGGGTATGATGGCAGGCAAGTGATAGAGGCTTGTATGAAGAGGGAGTTTTATAGAAAGACAGACACAAAGAAAGTGGAGAAAGAGAAACATACATAATGATAATGCATCTGCACCTCTTTAATTATGTGGACACAGATGTGGCAGGGATGGGGTGGAGTAATTAGGGGACCGTGAATGTAGGATAAAATTGAGTGCGGAGCAGAGCATTAAGGGGGCTGCTATTAATGGGTGTCTTTATCAGATCACTGCATGAAGAGGGCACAGGTGAAAACTACAGGCATAACATTAGCTTCATTTACAATTATACTTTAAAGTACTTATGGGCTACATATTTCAATGAAGTGTTACTTATAAATATCTATGTACAGGGCAGATAGATTGTAAGCTCTTTACGAGTAAGTATACTATTTCTTACTCTGTAACACTTGTTTGTTAAATTATTGTTAGACTCTGTCAATTATAAATTAATAAAAAGCTTTGTGTAGCTTGCTGGAGCTCTATAAATAAATACAGTAAATAAATGATACGGACAATGAAGATATAGGAAATATAGGGATATAGAAAATCAGACATAAAACCTCATTGGTACCAGAAAAAGCCTTCCTGGCACCTACGCATCTGTTTTCTCTGCAGGTATGTATTTGTAGTTCAGAAGGGATACCAAGCACAAGAGACAGGCCCAGAAAGTGCAGTCATCACAAAGGTAAAAGGGGTCTCTACCTCCAAGGGCCCCAGAGGGATAAAGAAGATCTGGGATGTAGCTGAGTATGTGAAGCCCCCCGAGGTAAGAACAAAGGTTAAATCCATTGTAAAGCACTGCACTGAGGGTAAAAAACATGCTGAAGATATATTTACTACAAAAGAACATTTGTATGATCAACATTATACACCAGCATTTTCTGCCTATCCCTCTGTCGCTGTATGTCTTTCTTTCCATCTTATTATGTAAACATTTGGCCAAATATCTCACTGCTCTTGTATTCTAATTTGGATGTCTTGTATTATTATAACTCATGTTTCACTCATGTAAAGGCAATATGTACACAGTGTAGTGCCAAATAAATAAGGAGCAAGAAGAACATTTGGAAGTTCAGAGTTTTTGAGCTGTAGAGGAAGATGTAAGAAGTCAATAAGAATAAGTCAGCTGAGAGAATGAGATACAATATTTAGAGAGAATGAGCAGGAAATAAAAACAGGGACGGAAGCTCAGGTTTGAAATGAAAAAACATCAAGATTATGAGAAAGCCCAAGGACTTGTGGGTAAGAATGCAAAAAATGTCAGGGACATACATATATAATGAATGCATAATATTGGACTTATGTATTACTAATTAACTCCTCTCTATGGATCAGGGGGGCAGCGTTTTCACCATTATAACCAGGATAGAAAGCACCAAGCAACAGACCATGGGAACTTGCCCAGAGGTGAGGAGTCTGACATGGTAATGTGTGAAGGGATTGTTTATAAAAAGATTAAGGAGAAAAATAAATACTTGAACAAGGGTCTCCTTGAAGTTAAAGAATGTAATGCCCTTGCTTTTTGTGTATAATTCTCTTCATAACTTCAATATATTTCTATATCTGCTCTTCTATCCCTTCAGTTTCCCTCTCACTTCTCCTGCCATGTCTCTTATAGCAACTCTCTTTCTTCCATAATGGTGTCTTTCAGAGCAGGACTGTACCTAATGCTTTGTGTGTCACTGACGAGGACTGTAAGCGCGGAGAGATGCATATACTTGGGAATGGTGCGTTATCAATATTATCATAGTGTGTTAATATACAGATATTACCTTGCCTAAGTGATGTGACTCCCTTCCCAAAGCACCCAACATCTAATATCTTAATAAAAAGGCAATAGAGATCCTATTCCTAAGGGGAGGTTATATTCAGGGGTGTAACTATAGAGGAAGCAGACTCTGCAACTGCAGGGGGGGCAGGAGGTATAGGGGTGCCATGAGTCCCTAATTCATGTAAAGTTTCAATAAATATTGATAAAACAAGTCAACCTCTAAACATTTTGGGGGCCTGAAAAATAATTTGCTGTGGAGCCCAGTAATATCTAGTTACTCCATTAGTTATATTCAATCAACATATTTAGATATGTTCACAGGAAGTCTTACCTGTAACACGAGTCAAAGCTGCCTTACCGCTTCACCTCCTGTACATTTACTCAAAACAGTGTCCCCCAATGGGAGTTAAAACAATAGTTAAAACCAATTTGTTGGTTTTGCCTAGTTAGAACTAGAACATATTTATGACATAGAATTGTCTTTATTAAAAGCTGTACATATATATACACATATTTAACTGACACAGTTTGCAAAATGTACATACTTGGAGGCTTATTTATCAACATTCTCATTTTAGTGGTTTTAGAGGTTTTTGAAACCATGACTAATCTCACTTTCTCTAAAACCACGAATGTCATGGAATTTATTAATAGATCCAAAAATAAAAAACATGAACAAAAAAGTTCTGAATTATCAAAAAAAAAAATGAATAGCTCTAAATCCTCTAAAAAATTAGAAATTAGATTAGAACTGCATGCTGCACTTACTCATTTTGTATTTGCCAGAATGCATACCTAGCCAAAAATATATGTTTTACTGGGCTTATATGACTCATAAAATGCATGCCAGTTTTTGCGCTTGCAGTAGCCATGAAGATAAGTTTGCATTAGGCATAGTAGTAGCGCACCTTAAAAAAATCCCTCCTCCCCGACCCCCACCTCACTCACTGACTACCTGCCTGCACTATACCGCTAGTTTTTCTTGTTTTCAGGGGTTAATTAGTTAAACTAATTTAAAAATGTCAATATTGTAGAGTTCTTGGAATATAGCTATACAAGATATAAAACTATAAAACACATTTGGAATTGATATATTCAGAAATCAGTTCTATTGTTGCGAGAAACATCTGTCATTTTTTTTAAAGTAATAGAGAAAAAATATATAAAAATATATGTATGTGTGACGTTTTTGGAGGTAACCTAATGATTTTCTCTAGGAAAATGTTGCCATCATTCCCAAATACAATTTTGAAATGTCTTTCCTGCCCTGCTTATGACTTGTAATTCCTGGAATGACAGATTTCCTCTGTAACAAGCTCTCAGCTGCACCCACTCAGTGGATGTCTTATTGGCACTCTCCCTCATGATCTTTTTTTTGCTTTCAAAGTACAAATGTTTCCTCTTATTACTGGCCCTCAGGTTTATTATTATTATTATTGTTATTATTATTATTATTATTATTATTATTATTCTGTTTTTATAAAGCTATGACATAGTCCTTAGATGCACATTCCAATGGATAATAATAATTAATCCTGAAAATTATTTTTATTTTTTCCTATATATAGGGCTCACATATTCTGCAGCACGTTAACAATGTTATACATCATTTACACCTGCCCCTGTGCAGCTTTCAGTCTAAGGTCCCTGCTACATTCACACATATAATGGTCAGTTTTAACAGAAACCAATATAGCATATATTTAAACTTTTAAACTGAGACAACAGAGTGCCAAGCTCTTTTATTTTTCACTGCTCCAGATTCTGGAAATAAACAGAATTATCATTTGGAATGATTGTATCCAAAATGAAATTGCTGTGGGATTTAGTAAAGAAGGTAGTAATGTGATTTCACTGCTGAGGGTAAAGACACTCCTTAGCATTACATCTGTAATATGATCATAGCGATATTATGTTACAGCTGTGACCTCACTAATGCATGATGAGCAAAGATGTTCCAGTTAACTTATATAAGGAAGTTGTAAAAATGTATGTTTGAATCCTGAGCCCTGGATGACGTCCTTTAATGGCACTAGGCCTGCAGGCTATTGCTTAATTAAATTATCTGTGATATCCAATAGCCTTATAGTTTATAGTGAGCATAGCCAATATATATAATACACAAAAGATAAAAGCTATGGATAACTGTGATTTTGTGCCTCATTCATATACAGTATATTGTTACATAACTCAGCAAAACATCATTTATTTCAACTATGTTTACACTTTTAATAATTACATAATTACTTGAATATTTAAATTGAAAATACACGATGTGAATGAATGTGTCTCAGAGCACATAAGAAACGGGAGCTATATACACTGGTATAAATTGTTGGAAAACAACAGACAGAGATTGTTCCAGTGGATGTCACTTAATGCAGGGAAGGTCTATCTTTACTTAGCAATGTGATGTCATGTTTGACCTGTAACCCTGTGTGTTTTTCTTCTTCCTCTTCCTGTGTGTGCTCTCTATGAAAAGTTCCTGTTGCACACGTTATGCTGAGTTGTATAAAGCAACCAAGTTACTGTTCACACAGAAGTTGGTGTGTGTCCTCACTCACAGAGAAGCTGCACATGCAGTTCAGATCAGCTCTCTGCTAACATAAATAATACGCATAATCAAGTTTGTGCACAAAATGATATCATTATATGACAAACAATGTATAATCGCTATGTAACAAAACCAGTGATGTGTACAGTTACTTTCAGAATGAATTAGAAACTTATGAGGCTTGAAGAAAATAAAACTATTCTTAATTCAACTCATGTTTCAGATCTGGTCAGATCTTTCTCAAGGCATATGGTCTTCGACTAGAACCAAAATGTTGACTTAAACAACTTATTCACTTATTTTCAGGCCCCATGAGTGCACCTATGTTCATTTTGTGCACTTTGTCCTATTGGGGTTGCACCTTAGATACTGTTTTGTAAGTTTAGAGTGCATCCGTATACTATAAATTTTCCTATATATAAATATATATAAACAGCTTCCCTGGCGTATGTCTGTCACAGGGGAGCAGACGGGACACTGTATCATTGCTGGACGGGGATCACTCAGAACCTGTGAGATCTTTGCTTGGTGCCCCCTGGAAGATGAAACAGCGATCAGGTCTGTGTCATAAACCATTTAAATAATTGCACAAAGTATATTACATTTTAAACATGTCATGTTATGCAGAATGGGATGTTAAAGGTCTGCCATTGATTGGGCTTTATTTATTATTATTATTATTATTATGAAATTGTGCAGTTAAGGCTTTTTGTTCTCAGCTGATGCCTGAAAAGCTGTACTGTGTCTGCTGTACTATTCAAGGTTAGAATATGTACAAAACAATTTATCCCTGTCCTGGCAGGCATTGGGTAAATACATTTTTCACCTTGGGTTGGCACCTTTTCTGGAAAAAAATACCAGCTTTCTCATGTTTGTATGTGTTTTCCCTATAACATTGGCTTTAAGCATAATTTTTACCAGCCAGGCTAGTAAAAGGTGTACTCTATATTGCACAGCACTGTTTTAATCTCTTTCTATGGCCACTCTTGGATTTACACTTTTCTCTCATTTTACTTTATGATTTAATCAGACTTTTTGCTATTTACCCATATCTCTCATCTGTGAGTTTTATTAATCAAATTGAGTGATTAGTGCATAGCAGCTGAGGTTTAAAAAAATACAAAGTTCAACCAAACTTCTCTGAATCAGAAAAAAAAATCTGAGGCTGTCTCTAGTTTGCATTAGAAAGAGTAAAAAATCCTTACAGCTCTCAATGTAAATACTCTTTTGACACCTTAAAACAAAATCACATTTCTTATCATTTAAAGGGATGCCCTTGTGTCCTCTGTAAAGACCTAGGGGGTAATTCACAAAAATGGAGTAAACAGAAGCTGAAGTAAATATTGTGCCAGATCCCATTTGATGAGATAAACGTATCTGATGGTTTATGACATGAAAACTCTGTGGGAAAAACTGGAACTGGATTAGGAGATACGATTTTCTCATCAAATCTAATGCTGTCTATTACTGGAGTTAAATTGGATTTAAATTCAGAAAATCCTATTTGAGGAATATGGTGTTTTTGTACTCCTCACTAGTTTAATATATTTGTTGACCCAGTATATGTTTTTTTTGTACTGCACATTAAACAATGTTATGATAATAAACACATCATTTTTGCTTGGGTCACATTTAATTGTTATGCAGCAAATTATTTGCTTCCTTAAAGTGTTTTGGGAGTAAGACTATTCAAAGCATTTTCAGAGTAATTAAATTCCACCATGTTTAATACTCGCACTAAACCTGCAACCTTTTCTTTGTATCTTTTCTTTTTTTCCCACAGTGAATCCCTACAGGATTATGTCCAAAACTTTACTATATTAATCAAGAACAACATCCATTTCCCTCAGTTTGGATTTTCCAAGTAAGACTGTTGACTGTCCTGAACACTGATGGGAAGGGGTGGATTGTGGTCTGGTGCCATCGGCAGCACCTGACTTAGAAACAGCCCTACTTTCCGATAACAACTCAAAGAATGTTTGCTTTCAGTAGTCTAACTACAGTACACCAGTAAAAACTGTTAATTGCTTGCATTGCATGAATTGAAGCATTGTTTATTATTGCCCTGGATGCATGAGAAATAGAGAGCTAAGGGGTGCAAAATAATCCCCCATAGTTCCCTTGGACAATGGCTATGTGTACATCATGTGTTGTATTAAAATCTGCCACAAAGTGCTAAGTACACTACTGCTAGATTCAAGGCAACCCTGCGCCAATATCAGGTGGTAAATACAGGGCTCCCCTGCACCTTTCGGCTGCTGACACTTCCTAGTCTATCTTAGTGATGCACAAACTAGGGAAGTCCAATGAATGACCCACCGGCACACCCTGGCCTCTTTTTGTGTGATGATCCGGTGCATGGTAAAAGGGAACGTCACCCTCCAATATCCTACAAGGCAAAATGACTGGCACACAGGACACAATGAAATTGAGGAGACCCTGTGTGTTTATTAAGGTGCAACGTTTTGGGGGCATGCCCCTTGCATCGTGTCCTGTGTGCAGGTAATTTTGCAGTGTAGCACAAACTAGGAAGCATTTCATGGGTACATGTCTTGTTCTTCTCTTTTACCTGCTTTGAAGAAATCTTACACATAGCACCTCTTTTGAATGCAGACAGCCATGTATTCAGAACAAGGTACACTTTTGGTTCCATTATAGGTGCTCAAAGAGCTGCACCTTAGTGCATTGCTAAAAACAGAATAAAGGATATGCCCCCTTTTCACATGGGCCTTAAACAGCTGTCGCTGGGCTATAACACTTCTTTATAGACTATGCCTATGTTATTTAACTTTGCATTTAACTTTACTTATCTTTACTTTGGTTAATCCAGTTATGAGTTTAAAAACAGATATCACATAAAATCTCACATAAGGTCACATAAGACAGTTGTGGTTATCCAAAAGTGTACTCATAATGCTAGCTTGAATTTCAGCCACAGAGCAGAATAAATAATTTGTAAAAGAAAGGTAGGATACTAACCACTTGATTCTACTTCCAGTGCAAGTACAATTATCATTGTAGTTACATTACTCACTTAGTATGAGCCCCATTAAAAGCACATGTAATCAAACATTTAAAAGCATATGAGCTAAACTGTTATATTGGCATGCAGATGTTTTAGTTCAGATCACAGTTAAACATTTACAAACATGCTAATTGGCTTTCTTTACTATGATGATCACTCTGTGTATTCTTTATGCACTTTCCAACAATTTTGCAATATATACCTTTTAAAACTTCCCCACCATATCCAACATGGAGATGTGATATACATACTCTTTGTGTTTAAAAATGGTTGGGCATTTTTTTAAAGGTATATATTGAAACATTGTTTAAAAATGTATAAAGAATACACAGAGTGATCATCATATGAGTGATCATTTTGCCTTCATAACCTCTTTAAATTTAGATGCCATGGTGTCTGCTACAGTATGCAGTTGTCTATGTTTATTATTTGCTTCTCTTTTTCAGGGGAAACATAGAGGGCCAGGGCTTCCTAAGGAACTGCAACTACCACCCTGTTCTGTCTCCTTCCTGTCCCATATTCACTGTGGGCTTCATTGTGAGTGAGGCTGGAGCAAATTTCACAGAACTGGCAAAAAAGGTCAGATTATAGATCAGCAAGAACCAAACTTTAAATGAATATTGTATCTAAGAATTGTTTGCTAACTTTTAACATCATTCTTTTGCAATAAAAATTGCCACCCTGACCAAGCTGACAGCACAAAGTACCATGTCAAGAACCATTAGCAATATTGTAAGTGGCAGTTAATGCAAGTATTGAGCTCTGCAATTTTGGATAGTAGTTGTTCAGGTAAAATGGCCATTATCTGTAATGTGAAGATGTAGAATGAGGAAAATGGTTGATTTTTTTATTGAGAAAAGCATTTTGATTACTGCAGTCCTTTCAGGGAGAAGCATACAGTCCACAGGCAACTGCTTCCCATTTATTAGCTGGTGTAATGTGGGAAAGCACTTGGGAATGCTCACAACTTTCAGAGAGATCTTGTTAGCACCAGCATTATGCATGGATTGTAAATTTTTTAGAAAGGGAGGGGAATTTGATACTGTATATATGTCCCAGTCAATTGATGAACTATGAATATGTGATGGATTTTAGCTGAGATCCCACTTTTAAGCACAAATAAACATATTTATATAAAAAAAAAAAATGTATCAAGGTGCTAATTAACTGCTTGTTGGCTGTGTCTGTCTTCCCACAGGGAGGAATTATTGGAGTCATCATCAACTGGAACTGTAACCTGGATTTGCACCTTTCAAAATGCCGGCCTGAGTACTCATTTAGGCGCCTTGATTTGCAGAATAAAATATCTTCTGGATACAATTACAGGTCAGTAGTTGTTGTAACTTTGTGTACAGGGCGAGATTCGGGGAGATTCTAAGTGCTTTGTTTTCTAAAGTTGCCCGAAGTTGCTGCATGAGGAAACGTTGGGCGACTTCATAAAACAAAGCGCTCAGAGTGCCATCCCACCGACGATTTAGATTCTAGCTGGCAGGAAAGCTTTTCGGGGAAATTAGTCGCCTGAAGAAGATTTGTTGCTGGGCGACTAAATCTCCCCAAATCTAAACGTGTGTCACTAGCCTTAACTGATCTGTTATTTAAAATCCCAGGAGGACAAAACCCTCCATTTAGCCCTGAAAAATAACATACAAATGAAAGTGCCCTTACGCTGCCAGATGTTGGCTGCTGAATTGACTACTCTTGAGTCATCAGCTTATTGACCTTTATATGGTCCAATCATATTTCTGATCTATGTTTAGATATAGATTACGCTGGGCAGACCCTGTATTTGGTGCAGGAATTACAGTTCTGCATAGGCCCAGAGCACTGTACATATGGGTACTAGCCAACAGTTTACTAACTGAGACAGTAGGTTAATGAGAGCCCTGCCAGCAGGGGGACCAGAAAATAATAAGTCACTGGGTACATGTACAGGTATGGGACCTGTTATCAAGAATGCTTGGGACCTGTTTTCTGGATAACATCGCTTTCCATAATTTGGATCTACATACCTTAAGTCTACTAGAAAATCATGTAAACATTAAATAAACCCAATAGGCTGGTGCTGCTTCCAATAGGGATTAATTATATTTTAGTTTGGATTGTGCACAAGGTACTGTTTTATTATTACAGAGAAAAAGAAAATATGTTTTTAAAAATTTGGATTATTTGGAAAAATCAGTCTGTGAGAAATGCATTTTCCATAATTGGAGCTTTCCTGATAAAAGATCCCACATGAGATGACAAAATATTTATAGCAACCAAGCAAGTTAGCAGTACAAAGATAGTATTTAACACGACTGCAACTGAAAAGTTACTGTGTGGCTCAAGAGGTGGGTTATTTCTGAGGGAAACAATCATTTTGCAGATTGGATGATGTCTGTTGTTATTTAGTGAGAAATTACCTCATATTACATTGCTAAGGTATTCTAGTTAATGTGTAAAACTTATTGGAGATTTAAAAATGGGCAGTTTGGCGTGTTGAAACAACAATGCTTGTGAATAAAGGTGGGGTATTGTGGAGAGGGTTTTATACATTGCAGTCACAAGTTTAAGTTTAGGGAGATCATTTATTGTCTTAAAGGATGATTAATAGGTTTAGTATTTCATGAGTGAGAAAGGTGGCAAGTTTTGTGAAGGACTGGATATGGGAATAGGGAGAGTTCAAATCCAATTATGGCAGCAATGTTGAAATATGCCTTCAAATAGATTTTAATGTTAAGAACAGGGAGTTGTAATTCACAGTTTGAAGTTTACAGGTATCACATCCCCAGGGGCATATCTGACATGAGGAAAGGTGACTAGAAAAGCAAACCCCCCCCGACCCCCATGGCATCCAATCAGATGATTGCTTTCAATGCTTAACCTGCAGCTGTCTGAAAAAAAAGAAAAATGACTATGGGTTACTGCCCATTGTGTTTATAAGTGAGTCACACTGACTTATACAGTCAAATACAGATGAATGTCATTCGCTAGCGACTACTGGTCCATTGTCCATCAGAATACCAGATCTTGATCCACCCCACCTTTTCAAAACCACTGCACTAGCAAGATGGAGCTGCCTCAAGGAAACCCAGATTTTTTCAGATTGGAGATTGCACGGTTGCACTTTTTTATATTCTCCATACATTATTACGCAAGAAATTAGAATATATCCAACTGCAATTAGCAAATGTTTTTGAAGCAGGACTTCTCTATCAGTTCTTAAAATGACTTAATCAGTTCTTAGAATCAGAACCCTACAATGATAACTTTATTTAGAAATGGCACCCAAGGTAAGACCTTTTATTTACCAATTGGTAGCACTTTCAGTCATTTTTTAAATGAATGCCGTTTTTAGCACACTTGACTGAAATTAAAACCGAAAATTCCAAAACAATACTGGCTATTTGACTCATAACATACATAGCATACAAAATGTCATGACCACAGTTAAAAGTCCACTCTGTTATGTTAAAAGATCATATATTGTTATTAATATAGAAGTTTTCAAGGTAACTGTGTATCCTATCTCTCTCCCTACCTTACCTTCCTTCAGGTTTGCCAAGTATTACAACAACAATGGCACAGAGACCCGGACACTTATTAAAGTATATGGGATTCGAATTGGTGTAATAGTGCATGGACAGGTACAAGAGAGATTCTCGCTTTTACAACTCCCTCCTTTAGCAATAGGCAATATGCACATTGTGTCCATTTGTTTCTTTTTTTTTTTTTTACAGGCTGGAAAGTTCAGTCTTATTCCCACCATCATTAACCTGGCCACAGCCCTAACATCCATTGGCATTGTAAGTAACTGCTGCAGTCATGACATTGTATAACAGCCCTTTACATGATTATAATACTGAGAAACCAGTAACAGGAGTATGTGGGCAAACAATTAAGCAGGACCTATAAACAGAGATACCTAATGATATTATTAATACCATTAGACCTATACAATGATCAGGACACTTCACACATGATCAAACAAATAGGGACACAAATGACCTTCCCTTTTTACATTAGGCATGTGACTAGACCAGTACAAGTACCTGCATCTCCTGTTTTCTTAATCTTTGCTGAACCATACAACAGAAAGACATTAATGCATGGGCAGTAGCCTATATATATTATATAGGTTATTAATGTAGTAAGGGAAAATGCAAGTAGCTTTCAGCTGAATTGTTTTATGAAAATTCCTTCTATAGATTACTATAGAGTTCAAAATTCTATCATCTAATAACTTGGGGTTATCATTTCACAAACCAATTTTTTCTCATAACACTATTTTACAATGGAAAAATGCGTGAAGGTGATTGCTGTAGGCTGCTGGCAGACAAGGGAACAGCTTGTTTATATGAATTATAGTAGTGTTTCTGAATCAAACACATCAGTTTTGCTAGTGCAGGGCAACACTGCATTATATTTTCATTACTTTAAAACACTTTAATTTTTTGGTGTCACTGTGCCTTTAAAGGCAGGAATGAGGCTACAGCATTTGCTGACATAATAAAAAAGGGCTTTAGCTTAAAGTGTACTTTAGTAATAAGGAAGAGAAAATATAATGAACCCCATTTATCAACATTCTTATTTTAGTGATTTTAGAGGTTTTAGAAACCACGAATACACTCATTTATTTAAAAGATGCGAATATAAAAAGCATGAACAAAAAAGCACTAAACAATAATAAATAAACATATTTGAAAATCTATAGAAATGTGAGTTCTTCAGACAATTATTAAGCTGGCCATAGATGCAAAGATCCGATCATACGATCGGACTTTCCCATATCCCGACCCACCACTAACCATTCAGATCAAAGTCTTACCAGTCAGATTAGTTTTAGAACAGATCAGCAATGTTCTGCCCCTGACAGCAATTGTACGATATCTATGTCCAACCAAAGCTAGTGACAGTCTCCCACTGAAAATCGTACGATCGGCAATACATGCAGAGATATTATCGGCAGCTGACAGAAATTTTCTAACCTGTCCGATCGACCAAACGACCGATCTCAGCCGGACGAAAAATGTCGGGACTGTCGATTCGTACGATCAGATCTTTGCGTCTATGGCCAGCTTTAGCGAGATAAATGAGAACCTCTAAAAGTCCAAATTGATTAAAAATAGTCCAATAGGATCAGCGCAGCATACACTTCTGTAGGACCTTGAGAGCTTTTATTTGACATGCTAGTAAATAGGCCCCATTGCAATGGGAATTCAAAATGACTGTGTAATGTGTATTTTGTAATATTTACTGTTTTTGTTGAAATTGCACAAGGGATCGGTGCTCTGTGACTGGATTTTACTGACTTTCATGAACAAAAACCACACGTACAGCCTTCGGAAATTCGATGAGGTAATGAGAAACTAATTTATATAGAAGGGCAATTAAACATACATAGGGAGGCTGGGAATGTATCAGAGCAGAGAAGATATGTTTGGCTTTTGTTAATGACTGCATTAAGGTGACCATAGATGAAAAATGACGATCTTTACTGCAACCATTGGTTGTGCTGCTTTTAATGTAAAATAATTTGCGGGTGAATATTACGTTGCTAAGCAAAATTTAGCATTAACACCTGCGCTGGAGTTTCGTTAAATATTTTGCGACTGTGAAATTTTATCACATACACTGCGAATGTTAGTAAAATTCATTTGGTCCCAAACTTTGAGAGGAAGTCGTGTAGGACACTGTAATCTGTCAAAAAGAATGCAAACATGGTCGCTAACATTTGCTATGGTCTTTACGAATGTTTTTTGTGCTAATGAAACATATTACATCCTCCCATTAGAGCTGAATCATCAGATATACAGGTAGAAACAATAGACTTCTACCTCTATCTAATTATTCAGCAATAAACACTGGCCAATGTTTGGGTACCTTCAAAGGCGATAACATTTTTCAGCTTTTGCATGTGACTCATCTCCTGTAAATGCTTTCCCACCAGCAGTGATGTGAATTGCTGTTGGTAAAACCCATGTGGTGATTCAGTCTCCCAAAATCTCTTGAAGTTGTCTCAAGAGGCAACTTTCTAGATCACATTTTGGCTAACTAACTATAATGGAAACATTTTTTATTTTTTTAGTGTTGCACAGCCAATTATTTACCTAGTTTTATATATTGCATGAGATTAGATGTACTACAAATCATTTTTTTACCCTTCTTTGCATTACAAATAATTCCCTCACCCAATCTTACATAGCAAGAGGTATTAACCTCTCCTCTGTTTGTAGGTATGGAAGTTGGAGGATGGAACAGCGATTACCACTGTCAGCTCTTTGCAGGAGTCGTCTTGTATCTCTGGTTCTGCCTGCACCCTTGTTGAGCCTGTTTACAAGGACATGGGCCCTGCAGTGGAATTTACAATCATACACGATGGACTGGGGCAAGATGGTATTCTACCCCCACCAGGAAGCTGA
The DNA here is from genome assembly GCF_017654675.1 of Xenopus laevis. NCBI lineage: Eukaryota > Metazoa > Chordata > Amphibia > Anura > Pipidae > Xenopus > Xenopus laevis. The sequence goes on from NC_054372.1 coordinate 133,204,689, forward strand.
TATTTTCACTGCCGTTATCTTAAGCCTGAAACTCAAAATAATATACAGTAAGATCATTAGGACAAGGCTCATGAATATCTGTATAACTGTAATAACAGAAGTGTAGAGCAGAGAAAATACTGTATATTGTTACTTTGCTAAATGGGACTGCATGCCAACAGCCCAAACAGAAGCCTGTATTAAAAGCAACCAGTGCAACAGGTGTCGGTATTCAATCTTTAAGGCAGACTGAGAAATAGCTTCAAATTTTCCCTCTCTCTGCTCTTTCTATTGTCATATAATTTCTTGCACTTTTTTGTAATTGTCTATTTTCTACCTATATTTAGTTCACATAACTATAATTTACTGGGCCCACAGTAAAATTATATTTATAATCCCCACAACTCATTAGATATTATTTTTCTTTGACATATAAAAAAACTGAAAATGAATCAGTGCCCCACTGCATCCTCTCTACACTCTTGTATCCTTCAGCATGGCCTCTGTGTTTCATTTTTGCGCTGTGCTTTTCTATTATTCTGTGCCCTTTTCATCTGAGACCTAATTAGCTTCAGTTGCAAATAAGAGCATAACAGCCCTGGTCTGTTTCTGATCTTAATTTATATACTTTGTTCACATTCCACCACTTTTCTTTCATTCCATTTTTCTACCAAATCATCTGCCAAAGACATATCTCCTTTTCTATTATATTGTCTTCTCTCCATCTTGTTATTCTTTACACTTTATTTGTGAAGTCAGAACTCTGTTTATCCCTAGGGATCCATTGGGGAAGTGGTGAGAAACAATTTCTCTTATAACAAGATTTCACAAGTAATTATGGGAAAATGTGGCTCCTGTGGTCTTTGTTTCATCTCCGTTAAAACCTCATATTGTTGCTCCCCCCTCCTCCTGTCTGCTTCTCATATTACTCAGGAAACTAGGCAAGGTGCTTCACTTGGGCATTGTCAGGGGATTTTGAAAGTGCAAAGGATTGTCCATAAATCAATTAGGAACTATTGACGTGCCATGTAATAAACCTTTCTACAAAAGTAATATGTCCAGTAGTACTCATGCCATTGTTTTAGGACTGCATTGTTTCTCAAATGTGCTAGGCAAAATTCGACATTAATAAGTAGTAGTATTGAAAGCTAAAGGAGGTTATATCCAGAGTTTTATTTTTTTTTAGTTTTTATTTTTGAAACTTTTTAACAACAACAAAAACAAAGGAACAGAGAAGAAAGGGAGAAAAGGGAGGCTTAAAGGCCCCCATACATGGGCCGATAAAAGCTGCCGACAGGCGTGTGTGGGGCCATCTGATGGGCTTCTCTGATCTATATCTGGCAGATCTCGAAAGTCGGGCAGATCTCGATCAGCAGGTAGAAAAATCCTGTTGGATTGCGGCCGCATCTGTGCGTCTATGTGGTCCCACGATCCGACCCTTTGGGTACATTCTAAACCGATCGGCTCAGCCCAATATCAATGTGGGCATATGGGAGCGACATCGCCAAATGAGCGGATCTCTACGTCTATGGCCACCTTAAGGCACAGATTACAACCATTCAGGATTAAAACCTTTTCCAATCAAACTCTTTGTGTGTCCAACCAAGTACCCCAAATGGCTTCAAACTTCTCTGGGCACCCTCTGGCTAGTTATGTCACTTACTGACATGGAAGAGTGTCATTTACCAGCTTTTTCCAATATTGTAGTGAAGGGGGTCCAGGGACTTCCAATGCATTAGAATGGCCTTTTTAGCATAATAGAGAAGTTGCCGGTAACAGAGTCTGGAGTAAGAACAAAGTGGTATCTCGCCAGTTAATCCAAGTAAACAGAGTTCTAGAGAGTGAATATTTGGGAGTGCTAGTTTTTGATTCAGAAACCGTAGTACGTCACCCCAGAATCTTTGTATCTCCGGGCAGGACCAGAAGACATGGAACAGAGTACCTATCGCGTCCCTGCACTTTGGACATAGGTTAACTACATTATCATATATTTTCGCCAAGCAATACGGGGTCAGGTACGCTTTGTTTAAAAATGTTATCTAAATGTACCTATCTTTCATTGAGATGGATAATGTAAAACCAGGTTTAGCCAGGTCTTGTCTTTGGAGGTAGGTCTCTAAGGTAGTTTCCGCTAAGGTAGTTTACCTTAACAGAAATTGTGAGCTGCACAGCTGCAATATACTGGCATGTTGGCTTCTTTAACACCTTTACACTTCATGCACACCTGAGTTCATATAAAAAATAACATGTACAGTATTAGGATGTGACATATTTATAAAAGCAAAGACTAGGGACCTATTTATTAAGCATTCAATTTTTGTGGTCAAGTTTTTGAGAGGAAAAAAACTAAAATTTTTCTAGATTTATTATGCTCCAAAACTGCTAAAAATCCCAAACCAAAAATTCTCCACCTAAAACCTGTCAAAGTCATGTAAAAGTCAGTGGTAGATGTCCCTTTTACAATTGTTTTTTGCCTTCATGATCTTCAAGGGTTTCAGGCTGTTTGGCGGTTTTTGTTGGAAAACTTGAAAAATGCAAGGTTTTCTGGGGACAATTTACAAAAGTCCCACACGTGCTTTTTTAAACAGCTAAGCTTCAGCAATACATTTTATGCAAAGGTTTTTCTATCGCCCTAAAATATATTTTGTGTGTTTATGGAATATATATTTACATTACATTTCAGTTAAAATGGACTTTCCACTTTCAAACAAAAATGTAACTCTCTGAACTGGAATCTTGTTGCTAGTGGTTAGTCACAACAGCAGCCATGGAGCAATTTTGAAATCAAAATAGAATACAAATAGAAGTCCTTAAAAGTAAACTGAAGATGATGAGTCAAAATCCATACATTATAAAATATGAAGGCACATGAATTGCTTACAATGGGTCCTTCACTAACATACTAAAAGTTAAGGTTATTTAAAAAAAATTGTTGAAATTGCATTTTACCTCACAGACATATTTTATGAACTCCAAGGCTGGGTTATTAAGGGGCAGGTGTGATCCTGGTAATCTTGAGAAAATGTGATAAGACCTATAGAATGAATAGACAACACGTTTCCAGAAAATAAACAGGCCAGGTCTTTATGGAATTTTCAGCAGGATTATGATTAATTGATGAGTAGGTATTTTTTCCTCTAGTTGTAGGGGGGGGGAGACCATTCAAGATACTAGACTTATCAGAATTGCAGTACATCCCACACTCCCTTTATCACCTGAACTGCCCATAAGAGAATCAGTCTGATAAAGGGATTCTGTCGTAATTTTTATGATCTAGTTTTTATTTCTAAATGACACTGTTTAGACTGCAAATAATTCAGTCTACAATATAAAATTCCATTCCTGAACAAACAAGTGTATTTTTTAGTTGTAATATTGATGTGTAGGCAGCCATCTCAGGTCATTTTGCCTGGTCATGTGCTTTCAGTAAGAGCCAGCACTAGGATGGAACTACTTTCGACAGGCTATTGTTTCTCCTACTCAAGGTAACGGAATGTGTCTCAGTGGGATCTGGATTTTTACTATTGAGTGCTGTTCTTATATCTGTTATCTTGTGTTAGGGAGCTGTTATCTGGTTTTCTTCCCATTGTTCTGTTGTTAGACTGCTGGAGGAGGTGATATCACTCCAACTTGCAGTACAGCAGTAAAGAGTGACTGAAGTTTATCAGAGCACAAGTCACATGACTGGGGGCAGCTGGGAAACTGGCAATATGTCTAGCCCCATGTCAGATTTCAAAATGAAATATGCAAAAATCAGTTTGCTCTTTTGAGAAATGGATTTCAGTGCAGAATTCTGCTGGAACAGCACTATTAACTGATGCATTATGAAAAAAAATGTTTTCCCATGACAGTATCCCTTTAACAATAACAATATGGAGTACTAGGAAAAACAGGAACCAATCCTAATTATATGCTTCCTTTACTGCACAAGATGTAATGTCTCACTGATAACCCAGTCTAGAATGCAATCTAGATCAGGAAGGCCTTGTCTTAAAATTTCTAAGTCTATTTTGGGGATGCTCTATTTATAAGAAGTCCTGCATAATTTGTATGTATGTATAACTTTGTTTGTAAAGCGCTGCTAAGGAGCTGCAGCACTGTACAGTGTATAAAAGTACAATATACTGTATATAAAAGTATACACAGGGAAGACAAACCACATAATAAATATACCGTATACAGAATCATATTAGGACAAGGAGCTTAAGTGCTATGTGGTAAGAGACGTAGTGGGAAGGAGGTCCCTGCCTCGTAGAGCTTACAATCTAAGTGGATGGGAGGCTAACATACAGGCACAAATTGGAGATGAAAAAGTGCAAAAGGTCAAGCATAAGCAGTAGGCACAGGATTAGGCTAATGTTTTAGTGCTTCAAAAGTTAGGCTTTTAGTTTTTCTTGAAGAGGACAAGTTTGCAATAGTCTAAACATTATAAGACAAGGGCATGGATTAGTGTTTTGGCTGTGTTTTGTGGAAGAAAAGGGTATATCTTTGCTATATTATGGATGAAGAAATGACAGGTTTTGGCAGTATTAGTAATATGATTAGAAAAGGAGAGGGACTGGTCAAAGATGACCCCCTAAGCAGCGTGCTGAGTTAACCGGGTTAGTGGTCATGCTATCAATAGTAATGGTGAAAGGAAGAGAATGGCTCGGTTTGGGTTTGGGCTTGACACAGGTCTGTTTGAATAACGAGGGGAAAGTAGCAGACGTTAGTTAGGAATTGAATATATGAATAATTTAAATCTTATCAACACGAAATCTCATCTACCACTTACTGGCCCAGTATGCAATTGACAACATCCCTACATACACAAATATTTAGCCATTTTTCTATCCACAAACAGCATAAGCAAGACCAACAGAAATGCAGAACTGTATCAAAAGCTTTTGCAAAATCCAATTAGATCACATCTAATGCAACCCCACTGTCCTACTTAATGCATCATAAGATGTGATTACATTTGTTTCACGTGATCTGTCCATTATACAGACATGCTGATTTTTAGGGACACATTTAAAAAAAGTCAAAAGCATTATAGGTCAAACCAAAAAAAACGTTCAAGAGGCACAGAAACTTCATCTGATTTTCAAACAAGTTTTAAATGTAGATAAATAAAACCTATTTAAACAGATGAAACAAGGGGGGCGTGGCCGACCGGGCAGCAGCGTGGACGCGTTGCGGCAGAGCTCCTGGCCAAGCACCACAGTTTGCCCCAGCTAACCGCACAAAAGGGGCCCTTCCGACTCCCAACAGGCTCATTAGGGAGCGGAGACCCTCCGCTCTCATTCTCAGTAAACCCCGGCTCCCTGCGACCTATAAAGCCGGAGCGCGAGGTGTGGCCTAGCATCGCGCCGAAGCCGGGAGCTAAATTTTGACCTGCTCCCCGGGCCGCGGCAGAGTGGAACGGTAGCCTCGGGCGCATCCTGCCGTGACAAGCACGCAGGTGGGGAGGAAGAGCCCAGGAGGAGGCAGAGAAGGGGTGAGTGACCTCCAGCCTCTAGATACCCCCTAAAGGGCCACCATACCCACTGCCATCTGCCTCCCTGATCAGCAATAGGTAGGCAAGGAAGGAACTGCAGGCCTATCGACCCTACAAGGCCCTAAAACTGCTGAACAACGGACCAGCTGGGCAGCAAGGGGTACCCCTCTAAATAAAATCACTCACCTCCACTATAGTACCAAGCGGAAGGAAGGTATAGCACGCAACTTGGAATACCTCCCCAAAAGAAATGAAACTAGGACTCTGGCAGGAAGTACAGCAACCTTGAGAATGACGGGCGCCCAACAGAAGGACTGTCAGACAGCGACTTCAAGCACCTCACCACCGCCACCACAGCCAGAGGCTGCAACACAATTGCTGTTGGATGCAATAACGGACTGTAGGACATCTCTCTCCACCAAATTGGAAGAAGTCAAAATCGACCTTTCGCTGCTTAGGGCTGACCTACAGAATATCCGCGAGCGGGTACGTGAAACTGAAAACAGAATCTCGACTCTTGAAGATTCTTGTAACCCACTTCCCTCAACGATTCAGTGTCTGGAAACCAAACTCAAAGCCTGCATTGACAAGCTAGATGATTATGAAAACCGCCTGCGGCGCAACAACTTGCGCATAGTAGGGCTCCCAGAAAGAGTGGAAGGCAATGATCCGGTGACCTTTGCAGAGCAGTGGCTAAAGGACTCCTTCCCTTCGGTCCCCTTCTCGCCCTTCTACACAGTTGAGCGGGCACACAGAGTCCCGGGCAGGAGCGCCTCCCAGAGCCTTCCTACTTAGACTCCTGAACTACAGGGACCGTGATGCAATACTACAAGCCAACCGACAACAACCAGACATCATGATGGAAGGGAAAAAAATATCCATCTTCCCGGATTACTCTGCGGAACTACAGAGGCAACGGGGCACATTTACAGCCGTCAAGCGCAGACTACGAGAAGCCAACCTAAAGTATGGCATGTTGTACCCAGCCAAGCTGAGAATTCAAGCTGGAGACAGAGCCATATTCTTCACAACACCACAAGAGGCAAGTGACTGGCTGGATGCTCGAGCCCTCCCATCCCCTGAAGCCAACCCCAATCGCCCCAACTGACAGGGTGGGATCCAGCGCAGCAGCAGGTGAGACTAGCCCTCATTTAAACACCATAATGTGACATTCTCATGATCCACAGCCCAGGATACACGTCCCGTAGCCTATACCAAAAGCCAATAAGGAACTACCCGATGAGCCTATATGACAAGAGACCCAGGATCCGCATAGTTGCTCCTGTCCAATTCATGGCTACACCTAATAGGCACTTTAAGACATGGGACATGGGGGGGGGCAACTTTTACCTTAGGTGGGCTGCTGTTTCATCTTGACCAACCTAGCTATATTCCCCGAAAGGAAGGGGCAACCACCTACTATAAGGAGACGCTTTAGACCCCCTCTGAACTGATAACGATAATACGGAGAAACAGAGCTTAACACTGCTGTTGCATCTATACTGATATGTTATTTGACATGTTATTTTTTCCCCAAATTGTGTCAACCCAGGTACTATGGAGAATTGTACTATATTCCTGTGTTATATACCCCAAAGTTAACTGCCCACGGGCACCCACACCCCTGTTTACAATGTTATGGGAAGAAAACCTGCCAAGTTTTAAGGTCAGGTCGGGTGGGATGGGAAATATGGGATGTTATAGGGTTAATGTCTATTTGTTGTCATGGTTGCTGCATATTTACCTCCAATACTGTGTTATGATATATATGTTGATGTATTTACTAAGTTTCTCCACCCCTCCAACAATGCCCCAAATTGACACTCATGGGGGGCCCACTTAGATGCCTTTCTTGGAACATCAGGAGCCTGAACTCTAAGTTCAAGAGAGCCTTAATGTTTGACTACATAAAAAAACATGTTCCTGATGTCCTCTTCTTGCAAGAAACACATCTGGTGGGCCAAAGACTCATGGCACTTAAGAGGCAATGGGTGGCTCACACCTACCATTCCACCTTTTCCTCCCACGCCCGGGGTACCTCCATACTGGTCCGCAAAGGGGTGCAATTTGAGCTGATAGACTTGGTCACTGACCACTATGGCCGATTCATGCTTATGGCGTGCACGATAGCAAACCAAAGTATAACCATAGTTAATATCTATATGCCCCCACCATTTGACAGTACCTTACTGGATACCATAATGGGAAAGATAGCAAATTTTCCACCATCTCCAATGCTCCTGATGGGAGATTTCAATGCCTTAGTAAACCCTTTAATAGACAGACTGAACCCGGGTCCACACACTACACCAAAATTCTCTCGCTGGGTCCAGGCCATGAAACTCACTGACATCTGGCGCTGAAAAAACCCAGATAAACGAGAGTATTCATGTTTTTCGGCCACCTACAATACCCTTTCCCGTATTGATCTGGCCTTGGCCACAGCAGATCTATTACCCCTGGTGGTTACGGTAGAATACCTGCCTAGAGCGATATCTGACCACTCACCCCTATTGGTGCAGCTCAACTTCACCCCAGGACCTGGCGAACGCCTTTGGCGACTCAGCCCATTGTGGCTTTCACAGCCAAATGTTGCAGAGGCGAATGAGGCTGCCCTTACAGAATATTGGGAACTTAATAACGGCACTGCATCCTCCGGTATTGTATGGGAGGCTTGTAAAGCCACAATGAGAGGATCACTAACCACAGCAATTAAAGGGGCTAGAGTGGAGGCAGCAAGGGAGTTGGAGGAAAGGCAGAGGGTGTCAGCTGAGGCAGAAAGACACTACATAGAAAAAGAGGGGCCTGACACGCTCAGAGCAGCACAAAATGCTGTAGAAGAAGCTAGAATCAAAACGACCCAAAAGAGGCTGTTATATGCTACCCAGAGAACATTCGACAAAGGGGAAAAGAATGGGAAAATCCTAGCTTATCTTTCCAGGTCCCAAACCCCAATCAATACTATCCCCAAAATTGTCTCCCCCTCAGGTGTAATGGTCACGAACCCCTCCCAAATAGCTAACTCCTTTGCCGAGTACTATCAAGACTTATATGCCTCCAATGTCAATTACACAGCAGCTCAATTAACGGCCTATCTTGATGCTATACCTTTTCCCCAACTTACACCCCACTCGGTCACCTCCTTAAATGCACCCATTACCCTAGTGGAGGTGCAGGACGCAATTGCCTCCCTCCACCCCAACAAGACTCCCGGCCCAGATGGCCTCCCCTCAGACTGGTATAAAACTTCCAGGGAACTCCTCTCCCCCTGGCTACATAAAACCCTAATGGATGCCACAGAGGAGAATCAGCTCCCCCCCTCATTTAACGAGGCTCTGATAGTGGTGATTCCAATAGACGGGAGGATCCTCTTAATTGCGGATCCTATAGGCCTATCTCCCTTCTCAATACGGATGCCAAGGTGTTTGCGAAAGTACTGGCCACTAGGCTTAAACAGGTGATAGGAGAAATTATAGAACCAGACCAAACTGGATTCATGCCGAGTAGATCTACCAATCTCAATATTCGCAGGCTATTCACAAACATACATGCAAAACATAGTAATCAAGGATCACGTATCATAGTGTCCCTAGATGCGGCTAAGGCCTTTGATTCTGTTGAATGGGTATACCTTTGGGGGATATTGAAGAGATTTGGTCTGGGGGACCAATTTATCCAATGGGTGAAGCTACTATACAAGCAACCAACAGCAAGAGTAAGATCCAATGGCTGCTTATCATCAATTTTCAACCTGTACAGAGGCACTCGACAAGGGTGCCCCCTATCACCGCTTCTCTTTGCCATAGCAATAGAGCCCCTGGCAATCCTGATTCGACAGGCCAAGAATATCACGGGGCTCCTATTGGGGAGATTGGAGGAACGCATATCCCTATACGCCGATGACATACTATTATACCTGGACAACCCGGGTGACTCCTTACAGGCGGTCCTCCAAATAGTGGACCGATTTGGTCAATTCTCAGGTCTAAGGATCAACTGGGGGAAATCCAGCATTTTCCCTATTGACAAGGACACTGACCCCAACTCATTCCCCCCCCACCCCTCTAGTCTGGGTGGACTCATTCAAATATCTGGGTGTCAATATACATAGAAGCCTTGATGCCTTCATACCCTCCAACCTAGAGCCAATTCTGCTCAACATGACAGAGAAATTGAAGGTGTGGGCGAACCTTCCCATATCAATTTGGGATAGGATCAATCTCCTAAAAATGGTATTCCTTCCTAAATTCCTCTACATCTTTCATAATTCCCCAGTTCTCATCCCCCGTACATTCTGCACATCTGTAGACACCACGCAAACAGCCTTTCTCTGGGCAAATAAATCCCCCAGATTTGCTAGAGCCAAACTACGAGCTTCGGTCAGGGAGGGGGGTCTAGGCCTCCCACACTGGTATTTCTACTCCCTGGCTGCTCAGATCTACTATATACACTGGTGGTTTAACCCAGACCCAAACAATCCCAAACTCACCAGGTCCTCCCCTGGTTCTCCTACTTTCAACTGAGACAAGCTCTGCAAACACAACTGCAGGGGAACAATACTCCCCTTACAATTACAAAAATAGAATCAACCCTAAGGGCTCCCTCAACTAAGAAACTAGTCACCATACTATACGCATGTCTCCACTCTACAATCAAATCCCCATTCAATACAGCAGGGGCCATCTGGACTAGGGACATCCCAGATCTGGAGGAGGATGATTGGGAAGAGGCAACGGATAGGGCCTATGATTACCTGGTATCTACCAAAGACAAGTTAATCCAATTCAAAATTCTACATAGACTCCATCTAACCACAACCCTGCTGTTCCGCATGAACAGACGCGAATCATCCCAATGCCCCAAGTGCAGCATGGCAGAAGCAAATTATTTGCATCTCATTTGGTCATGCCCTATAATTCAAGCATTCTGGTCACAAGTCCTAACTTATATTCAGGGGAAAACAACACTCCCCAAAATACTGACTCCCAAGGTATGTCTTTTGGGTGTAATAGATGAGGTCGCACCAAGGGCAGCAATGAGAATTCTATATCGCACTCTACTGTTCTATGCAAGGAAATGTGTTCTCCTGAATTGGATGTCCCCCCAGCCCCCTACACTCCAAGGCTGGCTTAACCTTATAAGGATAACACTCCCGCTGATACAACTTACCAGAGCAATTATGACCTCCAGTAATGCTAAGCCAATAATATCCGTCTACAGTTAAGGGTTTTTCTCTTTTGTTTTTTTTCCCCCAGCAGGGAGCATTACGTAAGGGCCCGAGAGTCTGACCCAAAAGAGGTCAATATTTCAATGGATGGGAAACTGAATGGATACACGTGTCATTAAGATTGAACTGATAAAGAAAGCAACCATGGAAATCGTATTGTAATGTTTATTGTTGTGTTGTTTAAAATGGAAATTTTGTTGTTAAAATTGTTGCCTGGGACATTCCGTTTCATCTCCTCTCGCATACTGTGATACACTGACACAATATAAGCTGGTATACAAGCAAAATGGAACTAAGTACACAAAGATGCTGCATCAAGAGATGATAATGGAACTAGTATGAATAAAAATGACATGTCTGTATACACCACACCTCCAGAATTCCTCAACTTGCTGTTCAAGAAGAAAGCAGACTATTGTTTAATGGGATTTCTCAATACTGACAGCAAGTGGGGTACAGAGAAAAATGTGATGAAAAGCAAATGGAAGTGTATGAATTAAAAAAGGTTTCCTTGCTGAGAGAGGTTGTAGATTTTATTAAGCTAGAGAAGGAGTAAAAGATTGGTAAAAGTGGATAGCAGAAAGAAGAATATACTGTAACTTCATAGAGTCCTGTTTCTGTTAATTGGCTTGAATATACAAATGAAACAAAAATAGAAAATTGAGCGACAGATGGCAATTACCAGATGCTGAGAAAATAGATTTAGAAAAAGAAACCCCACCAAAATAGCTATTCCTATATCACTACCAAGTTAATTAAATTGTTGCACAATTAATTAAAAAACCAAGTAGTTCATAACTGGAATTATTAATAAAGAAATAAAGTGCTGTGCATTTATTGAATAAAGTGCTAGTGCAATATGTGTTGGGAGGTAAATCAGCCTCAGTAGCTTATAATAATAAATATAATTAATTAATTTCTATGTAGCTTAAAATGTATATCACTCCACCAATTCATCCATAAATTAACTCAATACACCCATAAATTCATTAGTTAATTATATAACCAAGCTAGGATGATCAATCGGTGTTTAAAAATTGGTTTTCAAATTAATATTTTCAATAAAGTGAAATATTGTGAAAATGGACTTGGTAATTAATTTAACTAATTAAAAAAGGAGGACTATAAAAAAGTGACCAGAATTGGGTGTGGGTTAAAAGGTCATGTGATCACAATCCATAAAATGAAATAATTCATAGAAATTGGAAAAAATAGATGGTGGAGTTGTCCCGTAATCTAACTGCCTGTTTTGTTTCTAAAACCTGGGACACCACAAAGATAAGGCAGGACAGGGTAACCGGGGCTGTGGCCTTGGTATTTAACTTGCCCTAGTTGTTGGAAGAGGCTATGTAACCCTAAAAAGCCACAAACCCACGGCCTCTTAGAATGGAAGGAAGATTGGAGCTTGGTAAAGAAAAGAAGGATTTGACCCAGATCAATACACTCCACATCCGTTGTATCGTAAGCAGATTGTTTCCCTAAGAGAAGTAATTCATGAAGAGAAGAATCGAATATTATCAGGAGAACAAATTTTAAATTAGAAATTCAAAGAACGCCTACGCGCATTTCGCTGAAGAGCTTGGTCAAGGCGAACGTAATGAGTCTGACCGGTACGCGTCTAAAAATAGACTTCCGCATTATGCGTCACTGTCTTTACTTCTCATCAGAGTTAGGACATAGAGGATGCGCCAAACCCAGTCAGCGTCTTTACCTCACCGATGATGATGCGTCATCAGGACCTCCCTACAGTGATGACGATACCTGTCAATATACTCCCATATTCGTGACAGTTGTGGATATACTCTCCTAGACCCATTATACCAATAAACGTGTTTGCATCCATGAATTCAAAGACCTCTCTACAAGAATTATTATATTTTTTTTTTTAAAGTTTTTATTTTTGCATTTTCAAAACAAACATACATACACAGACACGAAAATAATAATATGACATACATAGTGGAAGTAGAACCAGCAGTCAGAATAACGTCACATATGCAACACAATCCTAGTGCGCCTCCTCATATTCCAACCAAGCTCCCCAAATCCCCTCGAACTTCTTGGGGCAACCCCTAGCAACATAAACCAATTTCTGGTAAGGGAGGATAATATTAACCTGTCTCCTCCAGAAGGTAACGGTCGGGGGGTCCACTGATTTCCAGTGTAGGAGAATAGATTTTTTAGCATAAAACAAAAGCTGTAAGTAGCACAGTTTGACTACAGCTTTCAAACCCAGATCATCCATAACGCCCAAGAGACAGACTAAGGGGGTCCTAAAACTCGGGACATCCAAGACTAGAGAGATGTGCTGCAGAACCTCTTCCCAGAACCCCTGAATCCTCGGGCAATCCCAGAAAACATGCATAACAGTGCCTACCTCCCGGCTGCATTTATTGCATTGGTCCGAGACCATAGGATATATTTTTGCCAGTCTATACGGTGTAAGGTATACTCTGTTTAGAAACTTGGTTTGTATATACCTGTCTCTAACTGATATGGTGATATCTGGGACCTGCTTCAGCGCATCAGTCCACATCTCCTCTTCCAGGCCTGGAATATCCCCAGCCCACTTATCCCTAATCTTTGTGAGAGGATCTGGACCAGCCTGTTCTAGTATGACATAAAACCGGGAGGTAGGTTTCCGTAGGTCCTCCTTCCTCAGATAAACCTCTAAAGTAGTCTCAACCAGTGAAATGGGTCTAGTGGGGAATTGGGTGGTAAAGGCATGCCTGAGCTGAAGGTATCGGAAAAACATGGAATGTGGCAAGTGGTAAGTGCCCTGTAGGCTCTGGAACTGCTGCAATTCCCCATTGACCACAATATCGTTCAAGGTTTTAACCCCCCGACTGGCCCAGCAGCTGATATCCGGCAGATCCTGAAAGTGTGGGAGATCTCTGTTCCCCCAAAGAGGCGTCCAACAGGACCACACAGGTCTTGCCTTTTGGGCGATCCTCAGTGCTTTTTGGAACACTCCCACAACAGTGGCCATAGGTGTAGTGATGGAGCACTGCGAGGAGGACCCTCTATACAGTAATTTAGTTAGAGCTTCTAAAGAACCCATTGTCACAGCCTCAAGCATAGTGGAAGGATTGTCGGGCTGAGGAATAGTCCACCAATGCGCATAGGTAAGCTGGCTCGCTAGAAAATACGATCTAAGATTGGGCAAAGCTAGGCCGCCACCAGATGCGGGCGCCTGTAGGATTCGAAAGCCCAGCCGTGGATGTTCTCCCGCCCAGAGAAACTTACGTAGAATGGAGTCAAGATACCTAAACCATTGATTCCGGGGCATTATTGGGGAATTGTGAAATAAATATAAAAATTTGGGGAGAAAAAACATTTTAAATAAATTAATCCTGCCAGGGAGAGAAAGAGGCAAATTCTGCCAGACCTCTGTCTTTGCAATCAAAGATTTGACTACTGGGGTCAAGTTATGCTCCTCAAATTTTTTGAAGTCAGCCTGTATCACAATTCCCAAATATTTAAAGGAGCGTACCACCTTCAGTTGACCCAGTCTCTCCGGCGTCCCAGGGGGTAGTGGATCAATCGGGAAAATAACTGACTTTGACTGGTTGATTCGTAACCCCGAAAATTCCCCAAACTCCTCAATGCTCTCCAAAGCCTTACTCAAGGCCCTGCCGGAATTAGCCAAATAGAGAAGCATATCATCGGCATATAATGATAATTTCTCCTCGATCCTGCCAATTTTCAGACCTTCCACGTCTGGGGAGTCCCTAAGTCTCATTGCCAAAGGCTCTATGGCTAGGGCAAACAGTAGTGGGGAGAGGGGGCATCCCTGCCTTGTCCCCCTCCCCAGCTGCACCACATCTGACAGCAAACCATTCACTAGCACCCTAGCCTTAGGTTTTAAATATAATGCCCGGACCCAGTCCAAAAAGCGCTGGCCAAAACCAAATTTAGTCAAAACCTCCCACAGATAAGCCCATGATATAGTGTCAAATGCTTTTGCTGTGTCAATAGACACCACTATTCTGCTGCCCTTGTTCCTGTGGTCTAAAGCCAGGTTGTTATACAGCCTCCGAATATTGATATCAGTAGCCTTGCTTGGCATGAAACCAGTTTGGTCCGGGTGCACTAACTCAGCAGTTACCATTTTCACCCTATTAGCTAGGACCTTCGCAAATATTTTGGCATCGCAATTTAGCAATGAGATGGGTCGATAGGATTCACAGCATTCAGGCGGTTTCCCCTCTTTTGGTATCAGGACGATATGGGCCATATAACATGACTCTGGCAGTGCCTTGGTTTGGGAGACATCATTAAACAACGTGGTGAGTCTGGGAGTTAGGATTTTAGTATGAGCCTTATACCATTCGGCAGGAAGGCCATCCGGACCCGGGGAGCGTCCCGTTGGCATATCCGCAATAGCGCTCTCTACCTCTTCAGCTGTGATGTCCCTCTCTAGTTCGGCCACCATAGGGCGTGAGAGACAAGGGAGGTCAATTTGAGCCAAGTAATCAACCAGATGTTCAGTAGGGATTGGGGGAAGAGCAGCGTACGTATTATGGAAGTACTGCCTAAATCTGTCAACTAGCTGCTGCTTATCCACAAGCAGAACCCCCCCTTCTCCTTCAACACTGTGTATGACTGTATGAGGGACATCCCCTTTAGCTAGCAGAGCCAACAGCCTCCCATTCTTATCCCCCCTGTCATACCATGCAGCCTTCCTGTAGAGTTCACTCTGGGAGAATTTATCAATAAGTAAGAGGTCTATGTGCCTCTGTGCTGCTGCCATCTTTTGTTTAACCTCATCCGTGGGAGATGCAATGAGGTCCTGCTCCCGCATAGCCAATTCCACCTTGGCAGTCTCAATGTCGGCCTCGGTCTCTTTCCTCTTTGACGAGATTATAGATACATATTCCCCTCTAGTATGAGCTTTTCCCGCATCCCACACTACATTCTCTGGGGCCGTCCCAGGGTTATCCTGCCAATAACTTTCCAATAATGGGGCGTATCCTTCAGCTACTTTAGGGTTAGAGATCCACTTAGGGGAGAGCCTCCATAGCGAGGCAGTAGCTACATCCCGTCCCTCTAGATGGCATGATCAGAGCACACCCGAGTAGCAAAATGAATAGTATCAACTTTCCTAAGTAAGTCTGCAGTAACCAATATAAGATCAATTCTGGACAATGCTGAAGAGGAGGTGGTATAACAAGAGAATTGTTGCCTGTGGGGATTTTTCCATCTCCACACATCAGTGAGGCCGGTTGCGTCCAACCATTGCGCTAAAGCCCCGGAGTCGCTTGCTATGGGACGGAGTCTATCCAAGACAGGGTCTGGGACCATGTTAAAGTCCCCCGCCCAGATCATAGGGAAGCTACCCAAAGTTGCTACCTTGTGTAGGATCTCGTTAAGAGTTTGTATATCAGCTGGGGGTGGAAGATACACATTGATGAATATATACGTGACACCGTGTACTTGGCCTTTAAGGATCAAATATTTTCCCAGTCTATCCGTTATTACCTTATCAAATTTAAAACTAAGGGATTTCCTCACTAATATGGCCACTCCCCTAGAGTATGTGGAGTACTCTGCGTGAAAGATATTAGAGACCCAGTGTCGCTTTAGGGCCCTTACCCGTTGTCCCACCAGATGAGTCTCCTGCAACATGATAAGGTCTGCCCCTGATTTCCTAAGCTGGCTTAATATCACAGACCTCTTAACTTTGTCATTCACTCCCCTAATGTTCCAGGACAAGAGCTTGAATTTAAGTTGTACCGCCATTGACATGTACAAGAAAAGAGATACACTTGAGAAGGTGGAGAGCACCCACTTCTCCCATCACATTGGTATTTAACTGCATCCGGTTCCACTTTGGCAAACGAAAGGGGTTAAGACAAACATACAGAACATATATAACCACAAATCCCCAACCTTTCCCCCCACCCGGTAATCTCCACAAACAGAATAGGAGATACATCATTCCCCAAAAAAACTGTATCGAGTAAGAGCTCACAACTGTAACCAACAATTAGTCCATCAGTATTCACTAAGTCCCGTGAAACTGCAGTATTCAATTCCCTTCAGAAATCTTAAAGGGTCTTCAAAAACGTATCAAAACAGA
Source organism: Xenopus laevis (assembly GCF_017654675.1). Classification (NCBI taxonomy): domain Eukaryota; kingdom Metazoa; phylum Chordata; class Amphibia; order Anura; family Pipidae; genus Xenopus; species Xenopus laevis. The sequence continues at coordinate 133,221,456 of NC_054372.1, forward strand.
ATAATCAACAGTCAGAGATTCGCTCCGTGAAGTACAAAGTACCAACCCTCGGACAATAGTAGCGTATAGAAAGGGGTAGTGGTCATCTTAGGCATAATTTGTTAGGGAATGAGAGATCCCCAGAGGCCCCTCAGTCACGGACAGGAAAAACTAACAGGGGAACCGTCTCCAAGTAGTATGGGCCTAATCAGATCCAGGCACTGGGAACATCAAAGCAATTTACTCACAGCACCCTCCGGTCGGGATGGGCCTTCGTTCCATCAAGGCTGACGAGGAGGACTATCGTGCGGCCTAGGCGGGCTCCGCTGGTTTGCCCTAGGATGGGTGTCCAACCAATGTTGGACATTGCCGGGATGATCAAAGAGCTGCACTTTGCCTCCATCCGCAACCCGCAGCTTGGCCGGGAAAATCATGTTGTAGGAGATCCCCATATCCCGTAGGCGTCTCTTTACTCCAACAAAGGTATTCCGTTGGCGTTGCAGGGCAGCTGAATAATCCGGATAAAACGACACCCGAGCACCCTGGTAGTAGACGTCACCCTTGGTTCTAGCAGCTTTCAGAGCCGCGTCCCTGTCTCGGTAATTCAGCAATTTGATAAGGAAGGGTCTTGGAGGGGCACCAGGTGGCAGGGCTCTCGTGGGTACCCTATGGGCTCTTTCTGCCACGAACTGTTGTGAAAATGTCTCATCTCCCAGCATCTCTTTCAGCCAGCGCTCAGCAAACAGTTCAGGAGACTGCCCCTCACTTCTTTCAGGCAAGCCTACCACCCTGATGTTGGAGCGCCTTTGACGATTTTCCATATCTTCCATGCGATCAGAGGCCTGCTTCATCAGTTTGTGTAACTGGGTGATCTCATTAGGCAAGGGAGCAGTACGATCCTCCACAGCCCCCACCCGCTCCTCCATGGCTCTTGTTCGTTCACGAATGTTCTGGACATCATGCTTAAGTAGCGAGATTTCCACCTTCACTTCCTCTATCTTAGTGGTAAGGGCTGCTGTCAGTGTAGATTGGCAGGAAGAAATGGCAGCAAGCACATCCTGCATGGTAGGTTCCGTGTTGCCCTGTCCTCCCTCCTCCGTGTCTCGTGCACGATGCTGCTTAGAAGGGGAGGTGTGGGCGCCATTTTGACATGCGCCATTATCCAGGGCCTCAGGCTCCAGCGCAGCCTCTGTAAGCGGTCTCGGGTCTTTCTTACCCGCCGCAGGTCTTGACGCCATCTTATGCGCTAATGGGGAGCCCGCGCTAGCAGCGTTGGCTATCCCCCTGGAGGCAGACTTCTCCGGAGAAGGAGAGGAAGCGGAGGATGTGCGGGCGCCATCTTGCTTAGAGTTTCTGGCGTACTGCTCCAATTTAGCAGCCGTGTCGGAGCGCACCCGCTGGCTGCTCTGCGTGTTCCGCCTCATCTGCGATACCTTGCGTGCTGCAGCGTCCAGCGATCCAGTCAGACCACCGATTGTATGGATTTCGGGTCAGTTATGGGCTGTACAGGGTAAATGACAAGCGGAGCTCCTCTGCTGTGCGGCTTATCGGCTCGGCATGCGGCTCCGCCCCCAATTATTTATATATTAATATTGCTCAGCAAATCTTTTAAACTTAATAAATTAACCGTTTTTTAAAACATATGTATTTGTGAATAAAATTAAAAACAATTTAAATTAAATTGTGAAACCCACATATCTTATAGTAATAAAAACTTGAGAGAGCTGAGAATCATGGGGGAAAGATTAAGAGTTTAAAAGCTTATATATTACAAGCCAGAAATCTCAGTACCTATATGAAAGCAGTGTACAAGTTATTTTCATTTATCCCTTTTGGGGAAATAGTGTCTAGCTTGAAGATCCAATAACTTTCACGTTTGAGGAGAGCTTGCTCAAGATCTCCTTTGCGGATCCCATAGTTGATTTTTTCTAAAGCCCAAAATTTTAAAAGTGCTGGGTTCATATTATGACATTTTAGAAAATGGTGGGCTACTGTTTATAGTGTTTTATCATTTTTAGTTAGGTTCCCAGCTGTTCTTATTGTGATACAATGTTGCTGTAACCTCTGTTTTAGCATCTGAGTTGTCATCCTAATATATTTTTTCTGGCAAGGGCATTCAAGACAATAAATCACACCTTGGGTGTGATGAAGCCATTGACCCTGTGCTGTATGCCAAAGCGATCTTCAAAGGAGTCAATTCTCAGCATCCTATTACACATATTACATAAGGTTATCCCTTCCAATTAGATGTTTTCACACTGTCAAAGATTTAAATTTATTTGCCAGAAAATTGAAAATTGCCAGAAAATTGTGAGTGTCTATATCCATGCTGCTATCAACTGTTTCTTTCACTCAGGCCCATTGCTAAAGGCAGTTGGTTTAGCCGGTAATAACTATAAGAAGGGCAGCCCTTCACTGCTGAAGTGCAATAATAATGATATATCTAGCAGGGAGCACTAAGGGGCAGATTTACTAAGCTCGAGTGAAGAATTCGAATGAAAAAAAATTCGAATTTCAAAGTATTTTTTTGGGTACCATCGAATCGGTCAAATTTGATTGAATTCGATCGAATCGAATGATTCGAACGATTCTAAGTAAAAATCGTTCGACTAGACTGTTAGACTGTCTCTTTAAATACTTTGACTTCATACTTCGCCACTTTAAACCTACCAAGCTGCAATGTTAGCCTATGGGGACCTTCCCCAGCACTTTTCTACGCTTTTTTTGATCGAATAAAAATCCTTTGATCGATTGCTTAAAATCGTTCGAAACATTCGATTCAAACGATTTCATCATTCGATCGAATAAAAATATATCGATCCTTCGAATTTGATATTCGAAGGATTTTACTTGATAAATCTGCCCCTATGTGATAGTGTACCATGGCTAGTTACGAAATTTAAACAAAATTCTAATACTCAGACACTGAACCATGGAATAAGGACTAAATGTAATTTGTCATGCTATAGGACATTCTGCTTCTTTCGAACCAGCCCATGAAAAGATAAGCATAAGATGGGGCAAAGGGTGCCCCCATGGCTGTGCCACATCTCTGCAGATACTCTCCATTAAACATGAAATAATTATGTCTTAATAAGTATTCAACAGAATCCACTATATATTGATTCTGTACCATAGTGTATGTATTAGTTTCTTGTAGCCAATATTACATTACTTAACCACGTGATTCACATTGATGCCAGTGCGATGCATACCTGCGCGAACGCTAGTGCGTGTCTGTGCGAACGCCGTTGCACCGCGCGGAGGCGCAGCAGTATCATTTTCTTTAAGTGGGAGCCGAATCGGGGGAGTATGGCTGGGTCGGCGGGGGCCCATGAGGGCCGGGGCCCACCGTGTTTTTTCCCGGTGGCCCAGTCCGACACTGACTCTACATTTAAAGAGCTGATGGCACTTCCTAAGGTCATCGGCATGATTAAAAAAATCAAGATTGGAAAAATACCTACAGGTATATGAAACCAATATATAATTGGCTTTTCATTTTCTTTAATACGGAATATGAACAATGTCTATAGAAAATTTACAGCACATTTACACTTGTTTTTCTACTTAGTAACCAAATATATGCTAAAGATGCCAATGGAATGCACCTTATCAAAACAATAACTGCAATAAGATAAAGAACTGTGAACAATTTTAAGAATACTTTGGCAGCATTCTAAATCGTCAAACAAACATAGCTTTCATATATGTGATTTAACTACTTGCACTATGAACGGCCATGTACCTGTCTCTTGCCTTCACTGGTGAACAGCTCGTTAATGCGTTTCTGTTTGTATATATAATTTTTTTCAAGCAGCTTTTTATGAAGCCAGTCTGGATGACATACACGAGGAACAGGATTCTTCACATTAAGAAGACACAACAAAGGATGCGACACACAAGATTTAGCATAGATAATCCTTTCATCCACACAAAAAAAAAAACAAGACACTATGCAGAAGCAGGAAAAGTTGGAAAATCTCAAGTTGCAAACCTTATGAACAAAGCAGATAATTATATCTGCAGATATAGCTTGTATTGTATACACAAAAGCACTCAAGTCTTTACTTTGATTCCATATGAGTTCAGATACATTAGTACCTTATTTAGTTTTAACACAAACGTTTTGTGACTCTAAAAGAGGGAGATCAAACAGCACTGGCAAACACCAATTTTGGAAGTGTTTTACAGGTTAGTATTCCTCTGTTCTCTAGGTTGAGGAATTTATTAATGTATTACAGTTTATGTATTCATCATCAGCACTCAAATGACACATACGTTATACTGTATATATATTATGTTGTATATTATATACACACAAGATATATTTTTTTAAAGCTTAATATGTGTTTCATGTCCCCAAACAGGCTATTAACTCTTCCATTACTGTTCTCATGGCTTGAGGAAGAACACAGCCAGGCTCGAAATGTTGCAGTTTCTATGTGTGCAGTAGAACAATGTGCTGCTTAATTCCTACTTTATATATGTGCACAAACGACACCAGCATTTAGATTGCTTTAAAAAGAGTTAAAAACTGCACAAAAGACATGTAACATTTTGAGACTCATGGTCCTTTATCAAACACGATGATCGGATATGTTTGATAAAGACACACGAGTCTGGAAATGTCACTTCAGTCGTCGGGACATGGAACGATTTTCCACGAGGAAACTTCAGACGACTTCGGAAATCAAAGCGACACGAGTTCATTGGCGCTGGCGTTCTCTCATTATAGCAGGCGGAAGGCAGTTCGGGGGTGATTGTCACCCCGAATCTGCCCGTGTGCTAAAGCCCTAAGACTTCTAGACAGTAATCTGCCACATTTGCCACAGATGCATAAACCTCTTCAAGGGTACTACCCTTTAGGAAAGCCTCAAACACAGAAAGACTGAAAGATCTTGATCAGCTGCAGCTCTCCTCTTCGTTAACCTCAAATCCTTAAAGCTCAGCAAGTGACCTCATTAAACACAGCATACCAAGAGGTTAGCTGTATATATGTGCTTGAAAATGTTAAGCAATCTGGCACTCCAATTGTTAGAAGCTAATTGTTAGAACTCTATGAAGAATATAATCATAAACTAATCAGAAAATGCTATAAAACACCTTTTTAGTTATGCAACTAGTGAAACATAGCAGACACAGTACAATCCCAACTTTTCTTTAGCTTCTTCCCCTCCTCTTTGGATGCACTTGTGAGCCAGCTGCAGAAATTCATACAGAATTTCATGTTCTTGCATCTTTAATTTCAGCAGCATCTCCACACACCTTCTGGTTAGCCCCTAGCAGAGCTATGTGAGCCATCTGGGCGGACAGATTAACATTTGAGAGCCACTGAAAGAGAAATGAGACCATGCTTTAGGGAAAAGGTGTATTCTGTTATATTTTATCATTGTGGTTACATTTTGCCATTAGCATTTAGCATTAGCAAAATCAAGTAATAACAAAGCAGGTTCTCCACTCTTGCTTATTTACATGAGGCCTATGTAATGGATTCTAAAATCCCCTCTTTGCAGTCAGAACTGTTTAGCCCCTTTTGTCAGAAGTCTGTCTACAAGTTTTCATTTTATGTCTCTCTATTTCTTTTTGTCCTGCAGGGTAAAAATTTTGCTGAAAGCTGAAAGACAGCTATGTTCTGCTGAAATAAATGAAGTAAAAGGCAATTGCCGGTATGTAGGTGTGCTTCTTCCATATAAAGTTGCTGGATATCGTTTTGGCCAGGAAGCAGCCAAGGAAGGGAATGCACCCTAGAGAATTAAGTAAGTGGTGCGTGGAAGAGTTTTGTTTCTGGATTAATAAACATACATTGGTCAGATTAAGTAGCCAGCTGGGGACACCAGGTGAATTTTGCTCAACTAAGGGGCAGATTTATCAAAGGTCGAAGTGAAAATTCTAATTAAAAAAAATTGGAGCTAATTTTTGTGTACTTCGACTAGGGAATAGTCCAAATTCAATTTGAATTTGAAAAAAATTTGAAAATTAGAAATTTATCATGTGCTGTCTCTTTAAATTTTCGACTTCGACAATTCGCCATCTAAAACCTGCCGAATTGCAGTTTTAGCCTATGGGGGACCTCCTAGAACCTGTTTGGAGTCAAATGTGCTATGACTTTGATTCTTACATCACAACATACACCCTTGATGTCCTAAAAGCTGATATTTAAGCTATTTAAACCTTAATAGCCTGGGACAGCTGCCAAATAAAAGGATTTATTGTGCAATACCATGAAAGGGAGTGTACACTGTAACAATTGGAAAGCAACAACTCTTTCTGTACCAAGTAAGGCTCCTACACAGATAATTTTGAATTGCATTAATGTCAAACTCTAGAAACTCTGGGTCAAGTGGGCTTCCATAAACATTGTAGTTGTGTAGACATAATTATATATACTACATAGTATCATGGAACAGAGTATTTATCAACTTTGAGAAAAAAAAACTTTGATCCATAAGCAATGAGACACGAATTATGGTATACCAGACATTATTATCCAAGAATTGTATAATGGCTTTAAATGCTGAATTTTAGATGAAAGTTTAGTAATTGTATTACCATAAACGCTGTAGTTTGACATGGTTGTATTCTTTCCCCAACCCTATTTCCACTTGATCTTGACAATATTATGAACAGAGTAGTGAAAAGAAAGTGATAATAACACTGGGGGTTGAAGAGACAGGATGAAAGATTAGAAGGATAGATTTGAAGTGAGAGAGAGAAAAGCAAAAGCTATACTACTAGAAATCAATGCCAAGAAGAACAGAGAGATTAGTGTGAATGTTAATATTGACACCAGCTTTTAGGTGGCAGGGAGAGAACTGCAGAAAGTAATTTTTTTACATGATGGGAAACTTAAGTGACTAAAGCAGGAAGTGCTAAGGAGGATATCAAGTCTAGAATAAAGAAAGACAATGGTGCTTTTGTACAACGTCACTCTTTATGGCAAAATAGAAACATATTCAAGAACATGAAGGTGAAACTTTGTTTTTATTTGAAGTTCATTAACACCAAAATAATTATGGTACATACATCATTGTACTATGGAATGCACATCTTCAAACAAAACAAAGGAAAAAATAATATATATTACATATAAATATTGTGTTGCCAGTGGTTTTCCATTCTTCTCTTTTTTTTCTTCAAAAATGGTTTTTATGATTCAAACTTTTCAGTCCAAGGGGGTTATTTACTAAACTCCCAATGCAAAAATCACGAAAAATGTGATTTTTTTTTAATAAATCGGACTTTTAAAAAAATCATGAATGTTTCGGAATTTATTAAACCCTGAGGATGGAAAAGTCCAAATCTGAAAATCCGGCATCTCAGACCTGTCGAGCTTGCATATAAGTTAATGGGAGAAGTCCCAATGATTTTTTGATGTGCGCTGGGTTTTTGGCAATACCCCAAAGTGTTCGGGCAAAAGAGTTTTCGGGGGAAAAATCCAAAAAAATCGGATGAGAAATCCAAAATCAGATTTTTTTCCCTGCAAACATTTTCAGGAAAGTGTATTAATAAATAAGGCCAAAAAACCCATGCGGATTTGGTCGTAGTTTTTTTATCAGAAATTATTGAGATAAATTGGAATTTAATAACCCCCCAAATGTTCCATTCATTTGGTTGTGAAATGTGGATAACCACAAGAAAAATAAGCTATTAACTTCAAGGGGAAGATTTAACAAAGGCCGAAGTTCGAAGTTAAAAAAACTTTGAATTCAAAAAGACCAACTGAATGGAGGTCGAAGTTTTTTGGGGCTGAATTCGACCTACTTCAAATTGTACGATTCAAAGTAGCGCTACTTTGATTCGAAGTTTTTTTTTTAACTTTGATCTCCCAAACTCCCCCAATTGCCTCCATACAGGTTCTAGGTTTAGGTGGCGAATGGTCGAAGTTTTAAAGAGACAGTACTTTAAAAAAATTTGATCTTCGAAGTTTTTTCAAATTCGAATTGAAGTTGGACTATTCGGAATTCGAAGTTTTTTACTTCGAAAATTCACTTCGACCTTTGATAAATCTGCCCCCAAGTGTTTGTAAATTCTACGAATTCTAAACACGATCATGCTTTGATGTTATAGCTCATTTCCGTGGCGAACTACAATTCAAGAACCCACTGATAATCATCTTAAAAAGAGTCAATGGAGCTGGATTTGTCATATTTTACATGATGGAGCCATAGAAAACTCCCCAAAATGAAAGCTCCATATAAAGAATGAAGGAAATAAAGGCTACACCAATTAACAGTCCCTGTATTTCCTACAGTTCGCATATAAAATGAAGTGATTAAAGAGTGGGTTTTCCGAACATATATATGTATCAAACTGATGATAAAAAAAGAAATAACTGAAACTTTGACGTCCATTTACAGAGCTTCCTTTAAAATGCTATCCTTCCGGTGCAGCTCTTACTGAAACTAAACAGACTCTTTCTGGTTACTTCAAGTTTCCCGAGTAGGACCTCTGTTTAGCTGCCTTTTAACTTGCCTGCTTTTTCTCGCTAAAATGCATTACGATAGCCGCCTCTACAAGGGGCCTTGCCTGTTGCTTACGGAATCCCACGTGGGAAGTCCAGCCCTAGTGAAGGATATCTCGCGGAGATGGGTGGTCTGGAGAAAAAAAAGGTATTTCAGACGTCTATAATGCCCGATTTATATAGAATTCGAACTTGGTCTGTGTTTGGTTGTATTAATACGTGAGTAGCAACACGCTTTACAGTGTTATTTACATGCAGGAGGCAGGCAGATACAGACAGTACTGCATCAAAGCACTTGGCCCTCCACCTATTAGAGAAGGAAAGTTTTCATTCCTCCCTGACATCCCTTAACAAGTTTGTTAAAAAAAAGAAAGAAGGAAAAATAGAAAATTATGTGATGGAATTTGAAGTTCTACGGCACCTGGAGATGTGGTTCTCTGCAATCCTTAGCACGTGACTGTATTGTTTCTGTCAGTGTGTCTAATATTGTCGTTCACGAACAGGCAGACAATTTGTGTAATATATTATCCTATTTGTTGTCCTCAACACTCTCAAATGGGTATACATGGAACTTACAGATAACAGATACTGACCAATACAGGATAAAAAGAGGGCCCCGCTCAATAGATCTTACAATCTAAAAGTAGAAGGGGGTATGAGACGTTCTAACACTAAATTTACCCAGGTGCAGTAGACTATTTCATCCAATCGGCATCTTGCATTTATTGGTCTCCTGTTAGAAAACAAACGTGTCATCGGATGCTGGACCTAGGCAAACATTGTCTGTTATTATTATTATTATTATTACATATGAGGGGTGGTGTGAGTTATAGTCTACGGAACACATTTTAGGACATCCTCCGCAAAATTCCTGCCCTCCATGCGATGTCCTACGGCCTAGGAATGCCGCATCGGGTGCTTTTACCATCACTCATCCTCCAAATCTGCAGTCTTACCTCTGTCCTCTACCCTCCCTTCTCAGCCATACCAACTCCGCCCTCAGGCCTCCGTCTTCCTCCCTCAGTCCTCCGCCCTCCCTGCTCAGCCCTCTACCCTCTTTCCTCAGCACTCAGCCTTCCGCTTTACCTGTTCATTCCTCCGTCCTCCGCTCTCCCCCCTCAGAACTCATCTCTCTAAGCGTTCAGTCCAAGAAAGCGGAAATGTGTTTAAAACATCTCTAATACTGGCGTAGTGCAGAGGGATGAAGAGGTAAAGCGGAAGGCTGAGGGTAGAGGGCTGAGCAGGGAGGGAAGAGGGTGGCAGGTGGAGGTCTAAGGGCGGAGTTTGTATGACTGACAGCTGAGAAGAGAGGGTAGAGGACAGAGGTATGACTGCAGATTTGGAGGATGAGTGACTGTAAGCCATAGGAGGACAGGTATTTCGCCGGAGGATGTCCTAAAATGCGTTCCGTAATAGTCAACTCTATTTGGTCATCAAATACTTTGTATTTAATAACTGTGCCCTTTTTTTAAAGAATGGCATGACATGCTTTAGCAACATTCTTAAAGGAGAAGGAAAGGCTTGTACACTTGGGGGTGCCAAATGTTAGGCACCCCCAAGTGATTGCATTGACTTACCTGAAACCCCGGGCAGATGCTCCTATCAGCAGAAAACTGCACCGGCCCGGGGTTATTCCAGTGAGAACCATGAATCGATCAGCGTCTTCCAATTTCCCGGGGCAGACACATGCGCAGTTGAACGAAATAGCCAACTTTTTAGTTAAAGTTCAGCTTTTCATGCACAGCCGCGCAAAGTAAGACGGAAGACGATCGCTCCGTGGTGCTCACTAGTATAACTCCGGGCCGGTGCAGTTTTCTGCTGATAGGAGCGCTGGCCTCGGGTTTCAGGTCAGTATATACAATCACTTGGGGGTGCCTAACATTTGGCACCCCCAAGTGTATGAAGCCTTTGCTTCTTTAACATAAGTGAAGCTTTTCAGTCACAGTGACATAGGGATTTATAAAGTTTTTTGTCATACACCAATTGCAGTGCCAAGCTTGGTGTCCTTTGTTTTATCTATGTCAGTGGCATTGCTGCTGAAGAAAACAGAACAAACTTAGGTTTTTTTTTTTTGGGTATAAGCCAATTCCTTATTTTGTGTTCTGTATTTTTGATTACTTACAGACCATTTGTGTTATAGATATTTTGATCAGGTTAGTAGGCTGTTACTAACACAGTACTTTATAAATTTATCAGGCAGCTTATCTTGAGGCTTTCAACAATTTTAGTGATGTGCTCTATCTTTTTCAGTATGAGAGAGGTTCTGCTACCAACTATATCACAAGGAACAAAGCACGAAAGAAGTTGCAGCTTAGTCTGCCTGATTTCAGGTGGGTAAATAACTGTCTGTAATTCACTATTCTTTCATCAATAGATAATATATAAGGTTAAATGTACAGAAGACCTAGTGACCAGCCTGTCTCCTCTTATCCCCAGGCCCCTTGAGTCTTGGGTACTGCTGTATGGTAGTTACCCCACTGCCTTTGATGCAGGTAATCTGCCATAATCCTTTTTATTAACCCAACACAGTAGCTGGTGAAAATAAGCAATGTAAGAAGCAATTTAATTAAAGGTGCAAATTTCATGCCTAGCAGCCAGTCAGAGATTTGCTTTCAAACCTGTAACAGTAAATTATACCTGCCAGTTGCTATGTGTTACTAGACATGACACAAATTTTCAAACTTTTACTCTTGCATCTCTCTAAAACACAGGATCCCAAACTATTTGGCTAGCCCCTTAGGAGAGCATTAAAGTTATTTATTTGTTGTCTTAGACATTCTTGTAACTCTGTCTTGATGACTTCTACAACAGTGTATTCATGACCTTACAGAGTCACTGAACAAAATACTTCCCTTAAACAGGGATGCTTTTTAACTTCCCCGTCAAAACCCTACTGTGTAACATCTGGTTTATTGGAACAGATGTCTCTTGCAGCCATTATATATTTTTTTCTGTTTTAATTCCTAGTGTGACATATGCCTAACTTTAGCCATATATGAGGCATTATTGCCTGCCACACCACCTTTTGACCAAGTCACAACTTATTTGTAAGAGGCAAAAGCTTCAACCAACAGCCACATATTGATTGTGACGCCTGCAAAACACTTTGTACAAACAAAAGCATAGGACTATGGATGTTGTTCTCTTGTGATGTGTGTATATAATCCCATAAACAATTAGATTAACCTAATTTGATCTACTACCTAGTTCACCACATCAGGCAATTATCCGCTAGATGAGCAGTATCTACCTTGTTTGCCCAGCTTAAAGGAACCGTAACACCAAAAAATGAAAATGTTTTAAAGGGGTTCTAAAGTAAAAAAAAAAATCATAATTTTGTATGTGTAATTTTAATCAAATAAAGCAAATCTTCAATATACACTTATTAAAAAATCTCTACCATTTATTAAGTGGAAACATTCCTCTTTCACACTTCTCTCTAATTGCTTGACATCGGCTCTGCTCACTCCTGCCTAAACCTCCACGGCCCGTGGCCGTCTGTTGGTGCTACTATCCCGAGCACCAAGCAAGAATATTTTCCTTAGGGTAAGGGCACACCTGGCAATTCGAGGAGATTTAGTCGCCTGTCAACTAATCGCCTCTTCTTTGGAGCGACTTATCTCCCTGAACGCCTTCCCCCTGTCTTGCGCCGGCTATAATGAAAAGTCGCCTGCACGCAGTGCTTCGTATTCCGAAGTCGCCCGAAGATACCTCGTGAGGCAACTTCAGGCGACTTCTGAATATGAACCACTGTGTGTGGCATGCGACTTTTCATTATAGCCGGCGCAAGACAGGGGGAAGGCGTCCAGGGAGATTAGTTGTCCCAAAGTAGAAGCGACTAAATCTCCCCAAATTGGCAGGTGTGTGGCCTTACCCATAATCCATCAAGTGTGGTTAGAGCTTCTGGTAATCTCAGTAATAACAGACTACAATCCTTTGTACGGACGTGACTTGGTTTGCTATAAGCTTCATTAGTCACAGTGCAGATAAGGAGTCGTCAGGTGGAGGCAGGAAAATAGCGATACAGTGGGGAGTGATACATGTCCCATCTTCATTTGGCTGGAGACACTGAAGAGAACGGGGCTCCTTTTAGATCTGTTTAAAAGACATTTTGACTGATTTGCCATTAGAAATGTGTATAAAAAATTCTGCTAGAATTCTTGCATATGTCAGGGCTACATTTAATTGTAATGTGTATTGTTTGACTTTAGATCCCTTTAAAGTAATGAAAATATCATGTACTGTTGCCCTGCACTGGTAAAACTGCTGTTTGCTTCAGAAACACTACTATAGTCCATATAAACAAGCTACTGTGTTGCAATGGCGGAAATTGAAAAAAACTCCAATGTATAATACAGCACCGCAGATGCAGGATACTTAGTTTAAAAAGGACTACCTGACTTCTACTTTTCTAAAATGGGCGTTGGTTAAGGCAGTCTCTCCCTCTTAAAAGTCGCTTAGCAGTTGGCGGGGGAGGATTAGTTTGAAACCAAAGCACTGGAGATGTTTACATAAAGAATTGTTACTACACAGAGAGGTAATGTTCCTTTTTTACTATGACTAAAGATAAATAAGTTAGGGACCACCATGTGGGGTTTTACCTTGACGTGGTATGGTGGCTTATCAATATTATGATCATAACTTTGTAACAAAAAAACCCTGTTTCAAAATTACATGCACTTGCATATTTACTTGAATCATTTAGACAGGGCTTTAAACTTTTTGAAATTGGCCTTAGGTGTGCATCCACAATCTCCCCTAACTTAGTTTAAAAAGCCTTTGTTGGAACATATGGCTCAAGACCTGTTACAGAGCAACGTTTCAGGCCTACTCTCGGCCCTTTATCAAGCTACTATTTAAATCACATTGTTACAATTTATAGTCTTCTCACACAGTGCCATCTATTGGCTAACACTTATCATATCTTAACAGATTCAGAATTTGTTGCAGAAAATGTCGCTTATCTCTTTTCTTTATAAATATCTCTCTTTGTATATTACTGACTTGATCTGTCCCTTGTGCAAGTCTGGTTTTAATATTATATATTCATCTAGACTCGTCCATAGTCTGCAAAAAAAATAAAATACAATGACAAAATATTAAAATCAGTATTAAAATCAATACTAGGATGACAGTTACCTAAATATAGGGTGTAAATCGTATTCACGATTAAGACCATGGGGTTCTAGTGTCTCCAAAGTACGTATCCATTTTGCTTCCTTTATTAAGACTTCTTTAACTCTATTACCTCCCCGTCAGGATATGGGTACACTATCTATTATTTGGAATTTCAACTGTTGAACCCCATGGCCTTTTTCAGTGAAATGAGCAGAAACGGCTTGATCAGGTTTTATTGATTTAAGTTTTTTTTAATTTAATGGCTGACTTGTGTTCTTGAATCCTTTCCCTGACTGTGCTGAAATTGAAAAAAGACTATATGGCACAGGTTATATCGTAGATAACAGATAACACTATTATGTTCTACAGAGCTTATCTTCTGTGTAACCTGAGCCTTTTCTCCTTTGAATGGCTGCCCCCATTGCTACACAGCAGCTTATTTATATAAACAATAGTAGTGTTTCTAAAGCAAACAAACCAGTTTTACCAGTGCAGGGCAACACTGCATTATATTGTTATTACATAAAAACACTTTCATTTTTATGTTACTGTTCCTTTAAGGAAATTATTTTAAATAACCAAGGAGAGATCACCAGGGTTCCTTGCAATATGGCATAATAATTAAATGATAGGGAAATTATAAAATGTATATAGTAAACTTAAACTGTTGGAAAACCTTGTCATAAGTTAAATACCTTTACAATGTATAGCTTTAAACCACAAACATTTCTATAAAATTAAAATAAATGTGGATTAGCAAATGCTTGCCAAATTCTTTTTTTTTTTTTCTTGGTTCTTTTGATTTCATGGGAAGTTAATTGATAAGCATGATTGTTTGCTTTTAACAGACGACTATGTATCCTAAAGGGTATCTACCCACATGAACCCAAGCACAAGAAGAAGGTTAACAAGGGATCCACTGCCCCTCGGACATTTTACCTGCTCAAGGACATCAAATTTTTACTCCATGAACCAATCGTAGGAAAATTCAGAGAGTACAAGGTCTGTCATATATAGTCTGATCCCTTAATGTGTGCTTCGATTGATATTTACAGATGTATATTGCACTGTACTTTAAAGGAGAACCAAACCCTTTTTATTAAAATCCCCTACACCCCTACCCTACATAGACCCCCTCCCAGCTTAGGGCATCAGAGTTCAAGGCGCCTTCTTCTTCTCTTCGGTAATCTTCGGGAAGAGAGTGGCATATTGGTGCATGCGCAGTTGGCGCCATCTTTCGGTCCCGAACAATTGCGCATGCGCCAAAAGCCACGGAAATTGCACAATGAGTGGTAAGTATAAAGTTAGGGGCATTTACCCAGGGTAACACCTTAGCTGGGTAGCAGCAGGGAGGGGGGGGGGGTCTATGTAGGTTAGGAGGTTTTAGTTAAAAAGTTTTGGTTCTCCTTTAAGCAACTGAATATTGTATCAGCAGACATAAGCACCATGGACCCAGTCGCTAAATGGCATATGTAAATGGTTGTTTATGGAAGACATGTTATGAAGTGTTGAGACTGAATATCATTAGAAAATAATATATAATTATTTATCATTTCATAATATATCCTTACAAATAATCAACCGCTACATGTTAATAGTTGGGTTTTCCAAAGTACTCCGATTCACCCTTTAATTTTCTTTTACTTTTCATAATTTACTCAAACCCTTAGGTTTTTGTTCGTCGTCTTCGCAAAGCCTATGGAAAACGTGAATGGGATTCAGTGGACAGAATTAGAGATAATAAGCCTTCATACAAACTAGATCATATCATTAAGGAAAGGTGAGTTAATGTATTTATTTTTAGGGTAGCTTAAAGGAAACTTATAATTTACTAAACTGCTTTGAGGACATGAACAATAAAATGCAACTGTCTCTTTGAAAAAAATAAGATGCAAAGTTTCTTTTAAAGGACCAAAATATATGTCACTGACTATTTAACTGTTTTAATTTGCTACATTTAGTTTATACATTTGTTATGAATTACTGAGCTGCCAGACTTGAACACCAGAGAAAGGAATATTACACTTTAAACTTAGATTTTGAAAAAACAGTAAAAAAATAAAAATGAAAAGAAATTGAAAAAAAGTATTTTTCTGGGAACTGAAAAATGTGTTTGGAAGGTGAACAACCCATTTAAAAGCAGCTGTTAAAATTGATACAATAGATGCTAATATTCAACTAATTGTATCAACTAGATGTTGGAAATGCTCCTGAATAACTACTGAGCTGCCAGACTGAAACACCAGACAGGAACATTAAAGGAGACATATAGGATAAATGATTCTAAGTAATATATGGTGTTGCTTTAATACGATGCTAAATATTATGTTTAAAAATAGCCCCTTTATTGGAGCTCCATATAGATGTACACTGGTCCCTGTTTCAAATGAGGGGTGGGCGTGTCCTAACTTTCCCTGCCAGAAGCACAGTAAGCGGGGGACAGCCAAGCACAGTAAGCGGGGGACAGCCAATCACAGCCTGTAGTCACACAAGCAAAGACAGGCTTCAGTTCCCTATCTGGTCCTGCTAGCTGCTGATTGGTTCCTGTCCTACAGTGTAGTGAGCTGAGAGCCTCCGGCTCCCCGCACATCTTGGGAATTCAGGGAACAGGAAGGGAAGGGAGGGATTATTAGGGTTTTTGCAGAAATATTCAATAAATCAGCCTGAAACACTACTTTTTGAAGCACAATTCTTCTATATCTAAATGAGTATAATGCACTGGTGCATTCTTATTTTTTTACACAAAATGTCTCCTTTAAATTTTGGAAGAACGGTAAAAAAAAGATGAAAAGCAATTTTGAAAAGTCTTTGTTTATGGTGAGCAATCTGAACACAACTGAACTGGAAGGTGAACAACCCCTTTAAAGATAAATGTAGAAAAAAATTCTGCTTCTGTTTGTCATACATGTAGACGACCACTAGGTGGCAGTTATGTTTTGTTCTATATGCAATAATGCCAAGTGAACTGAAAATGGCATACATGTTAATTGAATGCAGTTTTAAAGATAGATAGACTTACTAGCATTAATGGCTATAAGAAAATGAAAAGAGGAGCTCTAACACACTGGTAGTAGTGGCAGACTCCATCGTAATCATGGGGATGGCAAGCATAGCACTTCTTTTTGGAAAATTCCTCTTCCTTGTCTTTTTTTTTTTTTTTTTAAAGGAATACGATCATCACATCCATTTTATTGTAATTCAGTTTCATTTTCTAGGCAAGCTTTAATAGTGTTATAGGTTTAAAAGGTAAAAAATGGAGTTAAGTTTCTTGTATCTGTTTTCATCAGGTGGTTCTGTAAAACACAGACTCTAATATTGAGATTATAAAGTCTTTGCTTATTTTACACAATATTACATTTTGCTTTTGGTGTTTAGAACCAAAATCTAAGCTTGTGAAAAGATGACATGCAATAGCAATGTGCTTAGTAGACAGTTCCACATATGCTATGCTTTGGCTTTCCCCTGCAGGTATCCAACATTTATTGATGCCGTCCGTGACCTAGATGATGCTCTGTCCATGTGCTTTCTCTTCTCTACTTTTCCTCGCACGGGAAAGTGTCACGTTCAGACCATCCAGCTGTGCCGTAGACTGAGTGTGGAATTCCTCAACTATGTTATAGATTCTCGTTCACTGCGTAAGGTAAGTCCTAGAGCAGGCTGCTAGAAATCCACGCATCTATAAGTGCACATGTGCTCTGTTTTCTTTTGTGAAAAATCAACAGGAAAAGTTATAAACACATAGGCTTACATTGTTAGCAGGCCCCACTGACCACCATAGCCCTGCCAACAAGCATACAAAATGATACAAAAGTATAGTCATTTAAAATAGACAACAATTGGGCTCTAATATGCTTGTTCTATTCTTACCCAACATTTATTTTGTTCAGGACATTTTGCCATATTAATCTTTATTAGACTAATAGGCTAATTCAAGTAATGTATTCAGATCCCAAAAGAGCTAGCAATTGTTGTTTGCAGA
Organism: Xenopus laevis; assembly: GCF_017654675.1. NCBI lineage: Eukaryota > Metazoa > Chordata > Amphibia > Anura > Pipidae > Xenopus > Xenopus laevis. The sequence goes on from NC_054372.1 coordinate 133,238,993, forward strand.
GCCTTGGTGACATGTTTTGTATCCCTGACCTTACATAAGTGATACTGTGTGTGATTCCAGACTCGTATGAGTTGCTTCTCCTGCAGCCTTAATATACATCTGCAGTGGTAAGCTACAGTGGTGTTTGAAAGTTTGTGAACCCTTTCACATTTTCTGCATTTTGATATGATCGTGACCTAAAACATCATCTGATTTTCAAATAAGTCTTAAGATGAAGAAAATGTAGTTAAACAAATGAAACAAAAAATATTATGTTTGTTGAAAAAAAAAATGACAAATCTGCGTCTAGCAAAAGTAAGTGAATCCTTTGGATTATCATATAATTCAAAAGTAAAATCAGAGGCTGGTGTTTTTAGTTAATGGGATGAAAATCAGTTGTGAGTGAGAGACCCTGTCTTAAAGGCATTCAGCAAAAGCCTTATCACGCATACAACACATTTGTGGATGTGTATCATGGCTCAAGCAAAGGAGCTGTCTGAGGACCTCAGAATTGTTAATGCCCATAAAGCTAGAAAGGGTTATCTCTAAAGAGTTTTTGACCATCAACTCCAACTGCAAGTGATACTCTAATATAGGTTGCAGAGGAATCCAGGGTAACTTCTAAGAAACTGAAGGCTTGTCTCACATTGGCGAATGTTGTTGTTCATGAGTCCACCAACAGGAGAACACTGAACAGCATTGGTATGCATGGCAGGGTAGCAAGGAGAAAGCCACTACTCTCCTCCAAAAATATTTCTGACCATCTACAGTTTGCTAATTATCATGTAGACAAACACGAAGGATACTGGGAGAATGTTTTGTGAATGAATGAAGCCAAAATATACTGTAACTTTTTCTGAGGAGTGTTTATTTGGAGAAAGAAAAACACTGCATTCCAGAATAAGAAAATTATCCCATCTGTGAAACATGGGAGGGTGGGAGTGTTCTAGTCTGGGTCTGTTTTGCTGCATCTGGGCCTGCATGGCTTGCCATCATTGATGAAATAATGAATTCTGAACTATACTAGAGAATTTTAAATGTCAAGACATCAGTGGGTCATGCAGCAAGACAACGATCCTAAACACACAAGTTGTTCTCCCAAAGAATGGCTAAATAAGTGAATGTTGTGGAATGGCCAAGTGAAAGTCCAATTGAAATGTTGTGGAAAGACCTAAAGCAAGCGGTTCATCTGAGGAAACCCACCAACATCTGAAGCTGTTCTGTATGGAGAAATGGGCTAAAATTTGTGAAGGAATGATCAACCGTTACCACAACGTTCAGTGGTTATTGCTGCATGCTGATTCACTTACTATTGCCACACACACAAATGTTATTGGATCATTTTTTTTTCAATAAATACAAGACCAAATATAATAATTTGCATTTCATTTATTTAACTAGGTTTTCTTCATGTTCTTTTAGGACTTGTTTTCAAATCCGATGATGTTTTAGCTCACATTCATATAACAAAAATATTGAACATTTAAAATTTTCAAAGAATACACTAACTGAAACATACCATTTTTTGTTTTGCCCACTAAGATATATGTTTTTTTTAATTGCTTCTACAAATAAAAGTTCTTTCAAGTTAAGAAGCTTGATCACTTTTGGAACTTATTCCTTAATTTTTACAAAGAAAACTAAGAGACTTCCCACCTAATACCAAATGCCTCAGAATTTGTAATTTTATTGATATATATATCAATAAAACACTATTTAGCTGTGGAACGTATTGGTAGAAATAGTACCTGAGGGAAAGCCCTGTGTCTTCTGTTAGAGTTGTACATTTGTATGTCACAGAAGAGAGGAACTTTGTACCTTCAGCTCTGCTAGTCATTTTATTGGTACCAATTTAAGCCTTCATATAATCCAAACAATGAGGAGACCAAGGTTTGTTGATAGAACTGTGGTAACTATACATAGCAAATATTAGTTTATAGATAATTTCCTGTGAGCAGGTTTTAGAGTGGCAGAGCCTGGGCCAAAACATACCTTGTGGGCCCAGTTATGTTTCATATTTGTTGAGCCTATAGTTCAACATCTGAAGTACCACAGATTGGCCAACATTAATGTTCCCTTTTGAGAGGCAGTTTCTGAGTTTGAGTTTCCTGCACATTCAGGGGGTATACTTGTGGGGTATTTAACTTCCTACCTACAACCATAGTTAGTAGGGACCATTGTTTACAGAGCACAGGGCAGCAGTTATCCCTGTCTATACTCCTGTAGTATAGAAGTATAGGTATGGGATCTGGAAGCTCAGAAATACAGGAGGGCTGTCTCCCATAGACTCTATTTTAATCAAATTATTACATTCTTTAAAATGAATTTCCTTTTTCTCTTTAATAATATTGTACTAAGATATACTAGTCCTAGTGGATTTATTATTTAAAGTAATTTTAAAGCTGGCCATGTACAACCAAGATTTGTTTTACAGTTTTATAGTTTCTATCCAAAGTATGATGGTAAAAGACATCCCTGTTCCATGGATATCAAAAATCTTTCTTACAAATGATCATACAGGTATAGGATCTATTAAACAAAATGTTTGGGACCAGGGACTTTCTGCATAATGTCTCTTTTGATCACTATACCTTAAGTCTTTTTAAAATTAAATGAACCCAATAGGTTTGTTTTACCACTGGTACAGATTTATGCAGCTTGGTTTGGATCAAGTATATCATACCTTTTTATTATTACAAAGAAGAAGGAAATCTTAATTAAAAGGTTGTGTGGTCAGGCCAGAATTGAAGCACAGTTGTGTTTTCAGACAAAATTCTTTGTGTGAACCACAATTTGTTGTGTTTGCTGGCCTCAAAATTTGTGTGTTCTCTCGCACCTTAGAGGGGAACATTGGTCTGTGTCTGAATGTTGATAGGGATCACTCTTCTGATAATTTTTAATATTATCTAAGAATATAAGCTCTTCCAAGGCAAGCCATCTTAAAGGCACTGCATGGGAAAATATATCCTAAGCAGAAATAATTCACTTACTATTTTAGTAACAATATAATAATGCTGTGGGACTATATACTATAAAACAAACGTCTAGTTTATAAACCAGTTTATAGTTTCTAAATATATAGTCTATAACTTAACATAAGCATATGGGTTATAAACATGAATAAATACACAAACTTTAAATAATATATATGTATTTTTGGTGAATTATTTTGTATTCAGACTTTTGAGTCTTCCAGCATGTTTGCTTTCCCCTTTCGTTTTCCTCTTTATGCAGGTATCTTCTTACATCTAGGAGACTATATCCCATGCAAGGTGTTGTAGAGCTTTGCACAAACCATGGTTTGAATAATAAAGCTGGTTATTCCTACTTAATATTGTTTTTCTTATGTACCATTTATGAGGCAATCTTTTGTGGCAATATTCCTTAAAAGTAGATTTATAGTTTAAATACGCTTTGCAACACTAAGGCAGCTAACCCATGGCCTAAAAGATCCCATGTGGCCAGCATAATCTCACGCCTGTCTGATAATATTGGTTTTGTGATGAAAACCATCTTTCTGTAGATGAATGCAGAGGTCATATTTGTTGATTAGGTGCCATTTTTTTGTTGCTGACCAAATTAAATTGCCTTCACCTCATTGACTTGGGCAACATGCTTGCTTTCTATCCCTAGGTTTTCCTGTCAATTAAAGGAATCTATTACCAAGCAGACATCCTTGGGCAGACTTTAACATGGATCACTCCTTATGCATTCTCCCATGATGTAAGTTTTCTAACTGTAAACCATGCAATAACTTTAAACATGGTCATGCCTGGTGACTGTATTGTATTTATAAACATTACTTTGCACTTCTTCTCACTATTAAGCATGTAACAGGTAAATGCAAGTAGATAAGATAATACTCCGTATCCACACTTTATACACTCCTGCTGCCTTGTCCTGTAAATTATTATTTTTTTTTCTTGTTGATTTGATAAGGCAATCCTGTTTATTGCTGTACAAACTATGTCAAATATAAAAAGTAAGAGGTTTCAATTTTTTATACAATTAAAATTCATGCACTGTAAAACTAACGTTTGGAACAATCATGGAGCATGGGCAGTTGCCCAGAATACATCCATTTGGGCCACTGACTGTCCAGTCGGATACTTTAAATGGATGTAAATCCAAAAATAGTTTTGGCCTATGAAAGAGAAAGTTGTTTAGGATTAAATTTAAATTTCCATCTTTGGAAAATATGGCATCAATATTGAAAACTTGCTTAGAATTCATTATGTAAAATGAATTTTATTTTTAATTTAATGGACACATTAAAGGTTGGCCAGTTTATGACCAACTATTGCTTAATTCTTATAGCAGTTAGCCAACCTATTCCATTCATTCTGAATTACAATTTTTAGCATTGTTGGGATGCTGGCTAGTATAGTTTTACAACACCTGGAAGACCACAGGTTATTGTTACTGGTTAACAACAAACTAAGGCTGATTGCAGAGCGGGCATAAACACTTGAAGATGAGAAAGAAGGCATATATTTTAATGCAATTTTCTCTCAAAATTCATTACATGAAACTACATCGCTATTATCCTTTATCTATATCTACCACTAGGCGTGACATGGGTGCATTTTTAGCAATACGATGTCGGAGTTAATTTCGAGTTGATTTTCAAGTTTTATTTCTTAATTGGAGAGTCACTGCATTTCTACATTATCTGCGCAACAGAGAGAGTTAGGAGAGTAACACAAGGTTCCCCTACTTGCCTCTTTTTGTCAGCTTTCAAAGTAAGGGATTTTAGACCTATGATAACTGTGCCTATCTGCTCCTTGTACTGGGGTCAGTAATGTGTTTCTAATGGAAGAAACTGTCATAAATAAGTATTGTTATCTGAATGGGAGGGAGAATAGGAGATGAGCTAAACCATTCCTTATCACTATGTTTTGCTTTCATATTGGGCAAAGTGCACACAGTGATATTGGTTACCCTATATAGTCAGATATGTATTTCAGGTGAATTCTATCTGGATATTGTTGTTCCTGTTGGTTAATTGGCAGCAGATCTGTTCACGGACCAAACAGTGGCAAGTTGTGCAGTTTGGTATTAAGCTGATGACCTGCAAAAGTGTCCGATAACTGTGGCTTCTCTCCATGCACACAGATTCATAGTTTTGTGAGGTGCAGAAAGTAATATAGTCACACATATCATGAATGTTAAAGTGGATGTTGACACTTTTAATAAAAATAAACCGATTTTTCCCATTTAAAATACTGGCAAAAAAAATGTACCATTTCCATAATATTTGCCTGGACAGTTGTGCTGATTATATACTCCCCTTTTTTTGACATGTGCTCATTCAGTTGGGCTTATGTAGAGAGGTGCATAATCACTATCTGAATTGGCAAATATATATGTATTATTTTGTTACACCAGCATGCCTGATTCTACAGATTGAAAGGAAACAAATGATAGTCTACCTGTATGAGTGAACCAATATTCCCACAATCCATCACTTCACAATGGAACAAAGTTTGATAGGGGGTTGCATGACACTGTGCATCTTGGGGGTTGGATAATGGTTCTTTGAGTAATATGGTTTCCTTTCAATCTGTGGAATCGGGTACGTCTATGTAAAAAAAAAATGGGGCAAAAATTAATTGTTGCTTAACAATATATTGATTAAGCTGACTGATGCAGACATTGTTGCAGATCTAGCCTGACATATATGCACAGCTCCCTTATGGCATCTCTTTGTTCACTAATGTGCCAGTCAGGCAAATATCTACTTGCTGGGCAGCCTCACTAAAGAAGCACATATTGTATTTGCATGTGTGGCTTCGTGGTGTAATGAACAAACACTGATTTTTTTACTCAAAAACTATTGTCATGGATATACCAGCTTTGAGCTATTGCAAAATAATGGTGTACATTTCAATAAATACGTAAACATAAATCAATATAACCACTTTCAATATACCCACTTTGCCTGCGGTTTCCAGAAAGGGCGGTGGATGGTGTAAAACCAGGAGTAAGTAATACCACATTATACACCACTTTTTACACCAGTTTTTATTTTAGTTTAATGCATTATACAAATGCCCCTTGGTGTATATCCAGAATAAATCTATAAAGCAAGAGAGCATTTTTGTCTTCATATGGTTAAAGGAAATACACTTCCCAGGCTACCACAAAAAGCAACTTTTTTTTTTAAGGTCACATGGTCTATGTTTTATGTTACTGAGGTAAACTCTGTTCAGTGATGACTGTGTCTGTGCCCAACATTCTGCCTAGATTAGGTTACATACGGAGTCCCCGTTTTCTTTATGGTCAAACTTTTTTTTTTGTTTTTTTTTTGTTTTCCATGTCCGTTTTCCATTACATTGCTGGGGACACACAAGATAACTGGTCATACGAAGCCTAAGAGCCACACATACCTCTTTTTGTTCAGATTCTCTAGTTACCTACTCGTGCTTTGTTTATTTTGTTTTTTCCACTTTATTATCCCATGTTTCATTCTCTTATTTTATTTCTCTATATTTTCTTGTGTGGTTTCCATCCTTTTCTCCTCCCCAATTCCCCAGAAAGTCCAGAACCCCCTAGAATAGTTACGGGCTGGTGTTGCCAAAACTCTCCTTAATTCTTTGGCTTTTTGGGAAGCCAGCTAACATTAGCTTTTCCTGCTCTCTTTTTCAGCACCCTACAGATGTAGATTACAGAGTTATGGCAACCTTTACTGAGTTCTATACTACGCTGCTTGGATTTGTGAACTTCCACCTCTACCAGACTTTAAATCTACAATACCCACCAAAGGTAAAGCCTACCTTCTACGTTGGGCATCCATGGTCTGTAAAAATGTTTTGCATATGTGGTTCATATGGTTATTTCATTGTGATATTTCCAAGTCAACTGTGGGTTGTGTTTAAAGATGCAAAGTTTTTTTTCTCCAGTCCAGAAACCCACATTAAACTAGCACCTTGTTTTCATTATGATAAAGAAAGAAGTTTATTCAGATAGTGTACTTTTTTTGTCTCTTATAATTGATTTTGATTCACGCAAAGTGTTCTAGTCACATTTTGTCCCTATGTTATGCATTATTATAACATCCCTCTCTGCTCTGCAGTGCACAATATCAATTTCACTCCTATTGCCACTTTTGCTTCATTTCAATATACTCCCAGCCCCTTTGTTAACCTCACCTTCATTTAATACTTTCTGTGGGATGCACTCACTGTACTTTTTCTTATATCCCATCAGTTAGATTCTTTCTCAGAAGTTGATCTTAAGTCAGATGGTGAAGACAAATATGCACTGGAGACTGAAGTATACATGGAGGTAAATGCCTGGAAAAATTAAATTCTGTATTTTATTTTAATGTTTAGTCTCTTCCCTTTCCCTTTTGTGATTTTTTTTTTTCTTCCTAATATATTTTAGACTTTCTCTCTGTGCCAATATGACATGTCTTTTAACTTCTCTCTTCATAATAGCTATCGCATCTTCTTTCAGGTTTTATGTCGACTTCTCTTCCCCCAATGACTTGATTTCTTTATCTTGCAGAAATTGGCAGCTCTGAGTGCTAGTCTGTCCCGAGTAATTCCCAGCGAACCTAATGATGACACGGAGGTAGATGAATTCCCTGCCGATCCAGTAAGTGACCTTTTGTATGGGATAATCCTATTCAGTTATTTTTATTCTACCCCATTTTTATGTATGCGCAAAAGTTAAGCTAAAGCTAATATGCGTTCTTTGAGACCCCTAAATTAAATTGTTTGTTCAAAGTCAAGGCAGTACATCAGAACATTAGCAGAGTTGCCAAAATTGTACAAATAAGGCTACCCAACTACTTCTAATATCTTTATTTATCAAAAAGGGGTACTTTATTTATTATAATACACACAAGTTTTAGTGAGTCATGTGACAAAAATTACCTTACTAAGCTCCATTTATAACGGATGACATCACTAAGTGTCATTTATATGGATATAATTTAAAGGACATTCATGGCTTTTGTGTATTATAAAATCATTCATATTCTGCTGCATGTATGATAGAAGTCAGACTTAAATGGCAGGGATCTAGCCATTCCCTTATTAAGTTAAATGACTGCCTCCTCTGGTTGGAATTGGTGAAATAAGTGTTAGCTGCAGTAGAGCATGTTTATGAAACCAAAAGCTGTTGTCTTAATAGAATCTGAACATAATGAATTCTACAGAATACCTATACACTCCCAAAAGTATGGCTCCAGCAAGACTGATACCACTGAAATTAATCTCTTGGGATTCTAGAGATATAACCAGTATCTAATACAAAGGAATAACTGGCATTATGTTCCTATTTTTAACTTTTTTTCCCTACCACCCCACCCTACAAACCAGGCCAAGGGAATTATGTTTATATAAATTACGATGTGATTTGGGATCAAGATTTGGATTTGCTCAAATCAGCCTGGTTCAACCAAATCTGAACGAGTCATGTGATTAACAGGGTCAAACATTTGCATTCAGAATTTGAAAGATTTCGGGTTCAGCCAAATCCTGAAAATAGGGATTTTATGCATTCCTAATATAGGTTAATAAAAAAAAGTCAGTGGGCTCCACTTACTTTGTCTGATGATCTGATATGCTTAATTGTATGTTTTCAGACTAAAAAAACACTTGAAAAAAGGTGTGCTGAGGGCTTACTTTTGTCCCATATGGAATGCAGGAGAGTTGGGAAGGGAAAACTGTTTGCTCCTGAATGTTTATGATTTTCATGAAAATGGAAACTTTTAAAAGCATAAGTGGTTACCCTCGTAGAATTCCTTCTGCTTCGAATGCAAATGAGGAGAGTCTTCTCCCTGATGTGGACTTGTATAAAACAGGATTGATATGTGACACTCTGTATTATACAGGAGAATGCTGGTCTGGAGGAAGAGCAAAAGAGGCAACTGCAGGAGGAGGAAAAACATAAGTCATTGTTTGTGGGGCTCAAGTTCTTCTTAAATCGGGAGGTACCACGTGATGCCCTTGCCTTTATCATCCGGTGAGAGGAGGCTTCTAGGGTTCTAATATCGTATGAGTTTTCTGCAATAAGGGAAGTACAGAGTAGGGCATAAGTGAGATAGATGTGAGTGTAGCTTCATTATGGTTAATTCTGTCCTTAAAAACCCTCCCCTACCCTCCCCTTATTGTCTAAACTACTCTCCTCCAGTTGGTGATGTACGACAATTGTGTGTGATCAGGTGGGATGGATCACAAAGGAATTCTGTCATGCTTTTGTGGTGTGATTTTTATTATTAAATTACATTGGGTACATTGCAAATAAAACGTTCTACCATTTAAAATATGTACATTAATATATTTTTACAGCTGTAATATTGGTGTGCATGATTCTGTGCTTTCAGAAAGAGCCAGCACTTCACAATGGAATTTTACCACTTGGTGGGGAATGAAAGCATTTTAAGCAATGCAGTTGTCCCTTGGAACGAAGAACATATCTATCCCCATGTCACATTTCAAAATTAAATATAAAAAAATCAGTTTGCTGTTTTGAAAAACTGCTTGTTTCTCAGTCTGCTAATACCCAACACTGGCTCCGAGTCTTTACTGTAGAGCAGCAGATATATGTGGAGGAGGTATTTCAGTATTTTGCTGGCAGAGTTGAAATTGAGGTTAAAATGCTTCATTACTACATTTACTACAGCCTGCAGTTGCAAATTGTGCTAAATCCTCATATTAAGATTTAATAAAAATAAATATTTGTAATGATGCCCAATTTCTCAGTGCATATTGATGCTTTGATATTTGTAAATCTGTGCTATGTTCTTTCAGGAGTTTTGGGGGTGAGGTGTCTTGGGACGCCTCTGTCTGCATTGGGGCAACCTACAACAGCACAGACCCATCTATAACGCACCATATAGTGGACCGACCCAGCATACAGACCCAGATTATCAACAGGTAATGCTCCATGTGTGCTCTTGCATCATAATGCAAATTTCCTTTTTCTCTGTAATAATAAAATAGTACCTTGTAGTTAATCCAAATTAAGATATATTTAATCCTTATTATACGTAAAACCAGCCTATTGGGTGTATTTAAGGTTTAAATTATTCTCTACTATGAAGATCCAAATTACAGAAAAAACAGTTATACAGAAAACACCAGGTCCCGAGCATTTTGGATAACAGGTCCCATACCTGTATTGCAGAATTCCCTGTAGTTTACACATGTAAATATGAGCAGAAGAATGTTATAGTAATGGCAGGCTATAGACCTTTAAAATTATGTGACTGACTAATTATGGATAATGAGGTGTGCTTTAATTAACTTTTTTTCAGCAGCTAAAGAAGAGTACACTGATGTTTTAACTGAAAAATATTTTAGACATTTCTCTTATTAATTTGGCCACTAGTGGCTTTTTTATTAGTCTGTGGATGAGGATTTATCACCATAGTAACTAAGATTGCTTCCCATGTGAACTCATGCAAACTCGCAAAACTGTTTTCCTGGGCATTTGTAGAAGAATAAACTTAACATTAAATATGTACACGTATATTGTCCCTTTAAGAACCATATACGTCAAGATTTCATTCAGAAGTGTTTTATTTTAAATATCAGCTTTCATGTATAGCATGATAGAAATACAGTTTGTGTGCATCTTTTTACTAAATCCATCATTTGATTAAACGCCCTATATACTGTGTGGTTTAAAGCAGCTATGCAAGTCTACTAAACTTGCATATAAACCAGTTATTAAAAGATATATATGTGTTTTTGCCAGGATTTATTTAAGTTTACTATACTTGAATGGCTGTGTTTCCATGAACTTCAGTAAGGCTTCAATCTCTTTGAAGTGTAAAAAATGTACAGCTTTAAAGGAGAAGGAAAGGTTAAAACTAAGTAACCCTTATCAGAAAGGTCCACCTAAATATACCAGTAAACCCCCAAAGTAGTGCTTCTCTGAGTCCCTGTCAAAAGAAACACAGCATTTCTTTCCTTCTATTGTGTACACATGGGCTTCTGTATCAGACTTCCTGCCTTCAGCTGAAACCTCATTGCCTTGGGCAAGAGCATGCTCAGTTTGCTCCTCTTTCTCCCCCCCCCCTCCCTTCTCTGCTGTAATCTGAGCCCAGAGCTATAAGTGAGCAGGGAGAGACTCAGGCAGGAAGTGATGTCACACCAAGCTAATACTGATGCTGCTATATTAAACAAACAGTTTCTAGAACTTTTTACTCGGGTATGGTAAAACATTCTACAGAATAAATATAGCAATCTAGCTTGCACTATTGCAGATAATCTATTGGCAATAAAATGCCTCCTTTTCCTTTAATGAGCAGTTAACCTGGAGTCTATACATATAGAATTTATGTAAAAGGTCTTGCGTTAAACCTGAAGCTTTATAAATATGTATTTCATTTTGAACCAAACATTACGCTGTTTTGAAAACAAAATTACATAGCTGTATAATTTTTTGCTTGTGTCTCTCATGAACTACATTTTGAATTTTCGGGCAGAGGTGTGCAGCATGCAACCCTCCAGATATAGGTGAACTTCATATTGCCTGCATCTCCCTGACAACTAAAGGCTGTTGGAGGTTGTCTACAACTAATATTAGATTACAGCAACTATATTATAAAACAATCAAACTTTAACAGTCTCTACTTTTGTGCTTAGCCCCTTGTTGCTGAAAAGTCTTTGTTCTGCACAAACACTTGCTAATTTGTTATTCAAATTTATAGAATAAGGCAATTTGCACTCACTACGCTAATCTACGCTGTCCTACTTTACTGTTTCTTTACATAGATCTTTAAATATAATGTGTGTAGAGATAAACTTTTTGAAAAATTTAATTTTAAGAACGGAAGCATTTTTTTTACTTTACTTTTGACTGAATTGTAGATATTTCATAACAGATATGCTTTGAGCTTACAAGCAATGATTGATAAAAAAAAAACAAACCTACATTAAGTTAAAGAACATGCATATTCCATAGTTTGTACAAATGGGTAAAATGGTACATCCCATTCAGGCTCTTAATGACCAGTATGTCAGGCCTAGGTAGGTGAAAGGTTTTCTCACTGGTAGAGGGTGCGAAATAACTGTGTGTCCTTTGTACATCATATATCTTCCTAGAATACCAGATATTTAAGTGCCATCTTATCTGTAGGACTGACTAGAATGGAATGCTTTAAAATGTGTTTTTTTTTTCTCAAAATGAATGACAGAAATAAAGATTACAGAATACTGTGTATGTATACAACTTTACTTACATAGGCACATTTCTTCATTAACACTTCACTGTAAACAAAAATGGAAAAGGGAAGGAAAACTTGCTTGGAGGAAACTTACTGATTTAGTCCTATTGCCATTATCTCCTTACAGATATTATTTGCAACCACAGTGGGTGTTTGACTGTGTAAATGCTCGCTTGCTTCTTCCTGTTGAGGACTATTTTCCTGGGGTGCTTCTGCCCCCTCATCTTTCTCCATTTGTCCATGAGAAGGAGGGAGACTACATTCCTCCTGAAAAACTACGGCTGATGGCAATGCAAAAAGGAGAGAATCTTGGTAATGATACACCTTCCTTAGAAATAGGACGAGTATGGTGAAGACTAGCAATATTAACCTTGGGGCAAGCAGTAGGTGCTGGGAATACAGTTAGTGGCATTCATAACCCTAGTCTGTATCAATTAAAGGACTAGATGAGGAGGATGATGATGAAGAGGAGGATGATGATGATGATGATGATGAAGAGGAGGATGATGATGATGATGAAGAGGAAGAAGATAAGAAACTGAGACAGTTAGAAAATAAAAAAGTCGGACAGAAGGTACATAGTGTGTGCTTACATGTGTTTTACGTTTTTATGCATAGTTCTCTCTGCCCTGTACTTAGCTGATGTTCCCTGTTTTGATATTTTTTATACACAGAACCTGAATGTTAAGGTAACAGCAGGCAAGGTTAAGGTGGAAGACCGCACACAAGTTGCAGAGCAGGAGAAAAATGAGGAGAAGCGTCTAGCAATTATGATGATGAAGAAGAAAGAGAAATATCTGTATAACAAAATCATGTTTGGCAAAAAACGCAAAGTCCGGGAGGTGAGGTGGACATATACATAGATACGTGGCATGTAATGAAAATAATGTACAGAAAGTTATGATAGGGGTACTCAGCAACTCTTCTGTATGTCTGTTTTCTGTATGTCTCGCTCCCTATGCCCTCACAAATAACTGTATGCTCGTTAAAACTTACAAGGGACTCATTTCTGGATGACTTTGTTTTGTGTCCAGACTCTTGATAATGGCATTGAGTCAAATCTAGACAATGAGGGGAGGGTTCGTAAAGGTTGTGACTCAGACAATCAACTATGTGGCTATTTAGTCATGTCAGATTCCACCCCATATCCTATGAATGCATATCCTCATTGAAAAAAATATTTGTGTATAATGTTTAAACATATTGCATTTGGCTTGACATTCTTTCTGTTGCCCATCACAGGCCAACAAACTGGCATTGAAGAGGAAGGCTCATGATGAAGCAGTGAAAGTTGAACGGAAGAAGAAGGCTAAGAAGCACTAAACACCCACTCTTCTCTGACCGAACTTCATAAATTCTATTTGAAAAGACTTGTAAAAGCTCTCGTTTCCCTGCAACTCAATATATTTGATCAGGTTCAGATCACTGACTTGATGCTTTTGTTAAACTTTCAAAATGACTTTTAAGTGACCAAGTCTGCACCTTGAGTAGAAGATCCATTTGCTATTTCCAGTGAGTATTTAATGTCAGGCTGGAGAATGTTAACAGTCTTTTGATGGACAAGTGACTGCTTGGCATGTAAGAGAAGCTAAGCCTAGCATTCATTTATATTTTCCCTGGGTAACATAATGCCACTTAGCGTGGGGTAGAAGGTATCAGTGAGTGTAATGTGATATAAAACCAAAGAGGTTTTGAACTATGAGCTGTTTTAATATATGACCTATTGGATGCATTATAAACCAACTACCACGTCAAAACTAAATATTTATGCTGTTGTGAAAACAAAACCGCGTTCCAGTTCCATGTGTCGGCACAGTAGTTGACCTGAGTAAAAAAGTTTAACTACGTCCAGCTTGTTTGGCTAAGCCAGGCAATAGCAGCCTTTATGCCAAGGTGTTGCAAAACCACAGCTCTCTGCCAGCACCTTGGCCTACATTTGGGTCTGACATTATACTGTAAACCACCAGTGTGAATTTATAAATAAACCAGAGTTTTACAGACTATTTTATTCTTTTTTACAAAGATAACTCCTCAAATGTTTTACTTACAACCACCTGAATACTAGGATTTATTACTTTTAACACAAAATACTAAATCTCTGAGAAGACACATCTCACTGCATGTTCTCCACAAAAAAAAAAAAAGATATTGCAAGGTAGACTATTTCTCAGTTTGAAATAAAGTTCTTTGTACATAATTATTCAGTTCCCTCCCCTATCCACCCCTGCTAAGCCTGTGTTATTACGTACCAGGAATACCATGATAGAAGAGAGTAACCAGCTCAGTTAGCTCATAGCAGCGGTGCAATACAATAAATAGATGAGCAGAGGCTTAAGCTTTAGATCAGTGTACCAGAAAGCTGTTTAGCTTATTCATTAAAATAATAGACTTATCTGCTAGTATGAGTCATAATAAGAAATGCATTCTATTCATTGCTAGAAGGTAGTCAACAGAACAATTAACTCAGACCACAGGTGAAATACAATAAATTGGTAAAGTTCTATTTAAAAAATTATTTTATACCTCCCAACATTTTGGAGATAAAAATAGGGACAAAAAGGTTTTTTTGACCACACCCATGTTTGTGGCCACACCCCCTAATTACCATGTAAATTTTACAAAATTTGGCAAGTTATGAAAGTTTGAACATATTTCTGTTTTTTAAAGTTATTACAGTTTTGCTAATGAAGGTGAATTGCCCTTTAAGTTTTGAGTCTAACATTTTTCCAAGGGACCTGTTCTCTTATATTGTTACAATTACTTATTTGCTTATCTCAAAATTGTTACAAAAGTATCTTATCTTCTGCTGTGGCTGTTCTGGACTCTCTGCCAAAAGCCAATTAAGTTAGAAACTTTGTTTCTTTTTCTGCCTGTTCAGTGCTGTGATAAACTTGACTTTCCAGTACAAATAAAAGACTGCGGGTTGAGCTGTCAAAAGAGGGACTGTCCCTCTAAAAACAGGACAGTTGGGAGGTATAGTTTTGGACGGACAAGCTTTGTAGCATATTAAAAGTACCTGTCTTTTGGCATAGGTCATCCGAAGAAAGCCTTTCTATTTATTTCAATAACCAAATCAAATTTTAATAAGCACTCAAGATTAAGATGATTGGAAAGACACTAAACAATCTTGCACATGGATACAGAAATCTAGCAATACAATGTATAGGAACTGTTATTGAGAGGGCAAAATTGATTTGGCTGGCTATAGGGGAATAAAGTAGAACGTTATGGGAGGGGAAAATGGAAGTGCTGCTATCATTTACATCACTGTCTGCCCCGGTGGATTTCATGTTCTTTATTACATTTAGACAAGGTTTGGAAATCTTATTAGGAGGCAGTTATCCTCTCTGAATGTTTTGGAGTGTGGAAAGAAACAGAAGCATCTTAGTACCCACGCTATACCAATGCTACCGCAAGCCCCTAGTTTATGTACAAATTGAATATGTTTTTAAAATGTCATGTTCCTTATGTTTTAGGGGCACTAAAATAGTTTTAAATGTGGACCCAATGGTTTCTATTCACACCACCGCAAGAAGTGCATAAATCTTTTGGATTGATGCCATTTGACTGCCGCAATTAAGGATGTGTGGCTTATCTCATAGGCAGGTTGTGCTGTGGAGCGGGATATAAAAGGGTGAGTTCTGTAATATGGCTAGTCTGTGGAGACAGTCTGAAATGGCTGTAAAATAAAGATTTGGGGGAATACATTTTTGCTGACCCCCCCCCCCCCAGCTCCCCTTAATAGATATGTAGGTTAAACCTAATTTCACTATCCCCACACCACTGCCATCCAAGAACAATGTAAGAAAGAGACTGCATAGTTCTCAGCAAAACACACGATTATCTCAGAACTGCATGTATGCAGCTGTCATGTCTTAAAGGAAAACCATTCCCCCAAACAAATGTATTGCATAAAACAACTCATATGTAAAACCCTGCTTCATAAACCATTTTCATAATAATCTACTTTTTTAAAATAACGACTGCCCCTGGCATTGTAGGATTCATGATGTACAAACAAAACACGTTAGGTCACATGAGCCAATTAACATTTATTAGTCTGCCATTTTATAAAAAAAAAAACATCTTGAGAGGTAACTGGAATCTGTGAGTGAGGAGTTCTGGCAAGTGACTACTACAAGACAAAACACTGAATCAGTTCATGGATAAAGCCCAACAGCGACAGTCCACAGAGTGTCCAAAAAAGGCATCTTATTCATGAGTGGGAGAGTCATATGGAGCATGGGGGCAGAGAGAGAAAGTCTTGCGGGACTGAGGAGAAGCATCCATGTCTAATATCTGGGGGGAAGCTCTACGTTTCATTTAAATAGCCAAACTGAGAATGCTACAGACCCAGTTCTACAACCAGCAACAGAGATATCACCTGGGATCAAATGATTTATTGGGGAGAGCACTGAAGACGCCAATCATTTTCAGAAAAAACATTTTTATTTTTAGTGTAATTGTTCCCACAATGCGCCTGCCTTATATGCTTAATAGACTTTGCTATTTCAGAGACCCTCTCAAAATGTGATTTAGCTGTAAATGTTCCCTTATTAGAGCCACCCCATACAAGTGACACATATTCCTTCCCACTGTGACACAGAACCCCCCCCCCCCCACAGCAGCCATCTGAAACTGTCATTTGTTCTTTAGTCAGATAAGAGGAACCTTGTTCTCTGGACACAGCTGAATGGGCTCTCTGTGAGGAGACAGAAAGAGAGGGGTGGAGGGATCGAGCGAGATTGGGAGGGGGGCTGCAAAAAGAATGGGAGTTGGAGACGAGAATGTGCGTGAGGAAAGGAAATAGAACAAGTTGCTGAAAGGGAACTAAAGTGAACTAGGTGAGAAAAAGCACAAAGTCCAACTGGAGTCAAGGAGACAGAAAAAATGAGGACCTATGGGAGAATAGAGGGTTAATGAGTGAGGAAGAGCAAGCCAAGGCTTCAGGTTAATAGTGACAAGAGGTGCAGGCGGGGCCAGGTAGAAGATCGGGCTTGTCTGTGTCAGTATTCATAATCAATGACACCTTGTCTGTGACTGAATAGAAAGAGAATGGCTCAGTGAGGTCTCAAGTTAAGACATTTAATAGCAGAGACGAAGGCGGTTGCGAGAAGGATCACTTGGGACAGAGGTAAGTGTGCTGTAAAATTACGCAATGTGCTTCATAAGCTGTTGGGGTCAGGGCTATTCCTAAACTCTATTTTAGGAATAATATGATAGAAGACACTAACACAAATCCAACTTGTTTTCTCTTTTTTTGTTGTTGCCCACTGAGGCACCAGAAAGTCCCTAAGGGCCCAGGTGTCATTGAGCACCTCTACTAACCCTGTCATATGAACTTGTATTCCAGTGCCATTTCTCATTTCTATTAGAAAATAAAGAAGAGATGAAGGAAAGGCTACATGAGAGTATGCTAAGAAATGAGACTAGAATAAAATAAAGGTGATTGAAGGTAGGAATGTTGGATGGACCTTTGGTGTAAGGTTCTCTGGTGGTTTCCTAGTATCTCTTAATGGACTACAAAACCTTGCATCCCCTGCAGCATATTGATATTGGATCTATTGTAGTCAAGCAGCCACAGGTTAAGCACCTCTGGTTTGCAGATTAAATTGCTCCTGCAATGAGACCCTTACCTCAAGCAGTAGTGAGTGGCTAGTTACAAGGGGAGACAAAAAGCCACCTCCTGTAACCTTAAGAGCTGAATTTCTGTTTTTCTGAGCTCATTGCACTAGTGGTGCAGCCCCCCATTGAACCAGTCCAGTGCTAATGTTTTAAGCATGTAGCAGGAGAGGGGGGCAGCTAGGGTTGCCACCTGGCCGGTATTTTACATTGATCCCAATGTTATTAATAGGGAAAAAAAGATAAATATATACGAAGGCTGGTATTTTTTTCCACAAAAGGTAGCAAGCCTAGGGGCAGCATTGGGGATTGTCCCTGGGTGTATGTTTATTAACCTGTGTAAAAAAGTAACTTTAGGATACAATTTGTATTACATTGCCACGGAAGGATGTGTACAATCAGGTATTTAAAGGACCAGTAACATCAAATTTATTTGAAAAAAAATTCGTTAGTATACTACGAATAAAAAAAGCCAACACATATTAAAATTTAAAATCGTTATTTCTTAATAATCTTCATTAAGAAATAACATACCGAAACTCCGCTTCAGAAAAGGCGACATGGCGACCATCCATTGTGCGGCGCTTGATTTCTCCTCCCTTGCCATCTTCTATAAGAAAGGCAGGGAGGAGAAATCGAGCGCCGTACGATGGATCGCCTTTTCTGAAGAGGAGCAGAGTTTCGGTAAGTTATTACTTAATGAAGACTTTGCTATTTTAAAGTTTAATATGTGTTGGTGTTTCTTTTCATGGTATAAGAATGTTTTTTTTTTAAAAAAAAATAGTGTTACTGGTCCTTTAAGAACCCATGTAATTAATTGATGCTTACTTTTAACCAAGTTCAAAATTTCCGCTTACAAAGAGGTGTTAGCTTCAAAAAAAGCTTTGTAATCCTACCATTGAGCACGCTCTTCTTTATACAGCATTTAACAGCTTTTTTTACATCAGATATTCCTCTCTTTGTTTCATAAATTTCAGTGGGTTACACCAGGTTCGAGGTGACCAATTAGCTCTTTGTAATTGTTTTTTTCCTATGATCATCTTGCATGGAGTGAATTCACATGGAAGGACAATAACAGAGCATTAGAAAAATGGGTTTACCGCGCCTTTAAAGGGGTGGTTCAACTAAAGTTAACTTTTAGTTATTTTTTTTTTATTTCTGGATTATTTGCCTTTTTCTTTAGGCTCTTTCCAGTTTTCAAATGGGATTCACTGACCCCAGAAGTAAAAAAAAAAAACAAAAAAAAAAAACTATTGCTATGTGAGCTACAACTATTGTTACTTTTTGTTACGTATTTTTTCTATTCAGGTCTAGGCGAAATGTCTATTGCTGTCGGCAAAATGTCGCCACTGCCCATTAAAGTCTATGGCAGTCAAAAAAAAAAATTGTGCGGTGAATTTTTTTTTTTGACACGCATCTTTTTTTTTGTCGCACAACGTCATACAAGTCAATGGGTGTTTTCTGCGGCGAAACAAGGAGAAAAAAATTGCCCATCCCTATTCAGGTCCTCTTCTATTCATAAACCAGTCTCTTTTTCAAACTACACAGCAGATTTTACGGAGTACCAGGCAGCTTGGGCCATAAAATCCTCATTTTATTGGATTTTTTAAAAAACAGTTAATCACACGCAGTAGTGTATCTTACCCCACACTGGACGCGTTTTGTGTTGTCACATCACTTCCTCACAAGCATAAGGTATTAACCCACCAAGCACCAGTTAATAGGCAAAGACAAATCCACCCACTAAAAACATTTAACCCTATACGTTAATCCATCCACAGGTATAATATAATACAAAACACTCCAAATAAAAATAAAGAAAACTACTCAGATTGCTATGGTAATTTGGACCCTAGCAACCAGATAGCTGCTGAAATTCCAAACTGGAGAGCTGCTGAACAAAAAGTGGCATAATTATAACACCACGAATAATGAATGATGGCCAACTGCAAATTGTTTAAAAATCTCACTTTCTACATCCTACTAAAAGTTAACTTAAAGGTGAACAGCCCTTCTAACGTGATTTTTTAAGCACAAATTATTTGACACACCTTTATTAATATATGTTCCTCAGTTGCCTCCCACTGTAAACATATACCTGCATAGTCCAGCCTTACAGTTTTACGATTAATAGTATTCTTGCTTGGTGGCTCAATAATTTAAATCTAGCACTGGCACACTATCAAGCCTATGGAAATATTTAAAAATGTATAGACCTGTAATAGGCTTCTAAAATATCACGGAGTGTGTATTGATGCAAGTACATCAAAAGCATTCGGATGGTTCACATTTTTGCACTGCACCATATAATTGTAAATGAGTCCTTAAGGGTAATAATATGAAATCTGTTCCTGCTGAAATAAATGAAGGCCTTTCCTAACCATAAAGTAGAATTGGAATGGTCAAGAATGTAATTGTTTGTAGTAGTGTAAAGCTGGCAAACATAACTGACCAATTTGGCCACCCATATGCAGGTGTGTTGATAAGGTCTTCATGACTGGTCCTTGCAGTATTATCCAATACTTGGCCCAATGTCATCCTTCCTTAATTACAGGAATTTCAGATCTAACAGAAAAGTTTGGTGATACCTATTATTGGCTAACTGAATAAGTGACAATTGCAAGCTTGCAGAGCACACAGGCCCCTTCGTCAGGCAAAAAACTTTCCGTACCTGAAGTCTACTAGAAAATTATGTAAACACTGAATAAACCCAAAATTCTGGTTTTGCTTTCAATAAAGAATTAATTATATCTTAGTTTGGATCAAGCACAAGGTTCTGTTTTATTATAATAGTGGAAAAAGAAATCATTTTTAAAAATCCAGATTATTTGGATAAAATGGAGTCTATGGGAGACTGAGCTTTCTGGATAACGGGTTTCTGCGTAACAGATCCCATACCTTTATATATGTACATGTACTAGTGCTTATTCTTCTTCAAAATAACCCGTTCTGTCACAAGCCTACATGTAGAGAATCAGGTTTATGAGGGGGAAGGTAGTAAATAACTTGATTATCTTTCTTTACACATGCTGGAGTCAGAGTCATATAATGAATAACAGGTTACATACATTGATGTGTGATCTCTTTGCCTAGAACAGGGGTCCCCAACCATTTTTACCCATGAGCAACATTCAAATGTAAAAAAAGTTGGAGAGCAACATGAGCATGCAAAAAGTTCCTGGGGGTGCCAAATATGGGCTGTAATTGGATAATTGGTAGCCCCTATGTGGACTTGCAGCCTACAGGAGTATGAATGTTTTTTATGCAACCAAAATATGCCTCCAAACCAAAATTCAAAAATAAGCAACTGCTTTATGGCCGCTGGGAGCAACATCTAAGGGGTCGGAGAGCAACATGTTGCTCACAGGCTGGTTGGGGATCACTGGCCTAGAAGATGTATCAGAGCTGCCTACCTTTCAAAATAACTAATACGATACTAAGCTGCATGTAGAGAGACAGATGCTGAGAGGGAATTTGTGAAGAGTAACACGATTATTTCAGAAACACACAGAATTTTTAATCGATTACATTTAGAAAGATTATTTCCATGAGATAACGCTTAGATGACATTTTCATGATAGTTCTCTTTACACATTGTCTCCAGACAACAACTTTTATTGAGAAATGCTAGCATGCTTTCTTAGATTTGCAAACAATAGCCTTTGCATATAGTGTCCCTCAGCCATGGGAGTGCCTTTATTTTACTCAGCAAGATGCACCATACAAAACATTTATTGTTTTTAAAATCCATATTCGTCATTAAAAAATCCACATAACTCTTTGTATTCCAGATTGCTACACGCATGCAGGAGTGCAATTTTCGATCACATCTCTCGAAAATAATTTTCTGTTTTTTCCTGTTAATTTTCTGTGGAAAAAATTATTCTTTTGTGATGAAAAGTCACGTGATTTCCCTACCTGCCCCTGATTTACATATGCAAATTAGGATTCGGATTCGGTTTGGCCAGACAGAAGGATTCGGCCGAATCCTGGCAAAATCCTGGCCGAAGCCCGAACTGAATCCTGGATTCGGTGCATCCCTAAATTATGTCAATGCCATTTACAAATAACTTTAAAACTATTGAATATTTTGAAATCATATATTTGAAAATACCTTAGAATTAGATTTTCTTTCATTATGTAAGTCAAACTGTGTGGCAGCCTATTAAGTTCATACATGTAACACTGTGCATGCCTATTGCATTATTTACACAACATTCTTGCTTGCATGTTTTATTTTGTAATCTGTTCTCATAATAAAAGTCTATTGTGCTGTACTACGTTTGCTGACAGATTCTGATTTACAAGTCAGTGTTAATGCAAGGGTTACACTGAAGTTACTAAGTTACTAGTGAACTGTTTGCCCTACTCCCAGTTTAGATGGGAACAATATGTGTTTGCAGTGTGGTGTCTTGTAGTGCAAGCAACTGTCAGAATATAATGGATCTTTAATAAGTGATGGATACTGATATTACTGGAGAAATTCCTCAGTGAATGGAGCTGATGATGTCATACAGCTCTCTGTGGATCCTCTGAAAAGACCACGGATCAATCAAATCTGTATGATTATGCAAATTAGCATTGAAATTCACATTAGAATATAAAATAAAAATATGACGGGGTTTACTGTATTCCTGCTTATTTTGATGTTGAGAGTAATTGAAAATGTAAAATGTTTTTAATTAATACATTTTTTCTATTGTTAAAAAATAAATCACCTCCTGCTTAGATGTGAATACAATTACCGGATTGAGTAAGGAGCACCCACACCAATTCTCAGGGCCACCATCAGAAATCATGGGGCCCCATTTGACAATTTCTGAGCCCCCTGGGCAATGCCCACCACTACAGGCCCCGTCCTAGACCCCACACACCCGACACCACATTAAAAAAAAGCCAACAAACATGGCCCCCCCATAAAAAATTAGTTTAAAAAATGGTGGTCAGGGCCCTCCTATACACTTGAGAAAGGGCCATGCCCGAAACATGTCATGTGATTTGTAGTCAATAATAAAATGTTTTAGCAGTACCTGCTTCTATGAGTGCTCTACTATTTTATGGACTAATATGGGATTGCGGTAACCCTTTATGGAGGATTGAGGCAAACTTATTCTAGCATCGGCAGAGCGAAGGAACAATCTCCCTGTTGCCCTCCTGTAAAAGTTAAAAAAAACTTCACTGGTGACCAGCCCCACCGCTACAAGTTAGAAAAACCATAGATGGCCAGGGCCTCCCCAAATTTTAAAAAATTGGTGGTCACCCCCCCTCCCCCAAAAGTTAAAAATACAATTGGTGGTCAGGGTCAGTGTAAGGGTTCATACAAGTGGGCATTTTGTGTTTGGATGTTAGAATGGCACTATAAGGAAAAACAGGCTGCATTTCATTCTGCGCTCACCAGTGGTCGAATGCAGGAAAACTGACCCCAGGGGAACACACAGCAAAACATCCATCTGTATGAGCTCTAACACAGATCAAAGACAAGCCAGAAACAAAAATTCAATACAAGACTTAGGGGGTTATTTATCAAAATCCGAATTTTTTTCATTCTTATTAAAAAGAAAGTCTGACCAAACTAAAATCCATAATTTGACCTTATTTATTATTAATAAATTGTACGATTTTTTGCATTTTTGGGAAAAGCCCGAAATAGTCAGATTTTTGGGCTAATTCCAGCGCAGACCACAGAAACTTCCAAATAGGATAGGGACCTCTCCCGTTGACTTATATAAAAACCTCGGCAGGTCCGAGATGGTGGATTTTCGGATTCAGACTTTTTGCAGCATCGGGCATAAGTCCTGAAAAAGTTCAGCTTTGGCTGAGGACACACAAGGCTCAGCCTCTCTCCGACAGTGTTTTCCCCATCGGCAGAGAGAAGCAGATGTGCTCAAATCCACTCCGGCTTTCCTTTGCTCTGGCAGGTGTTTTGGTGCCAAAATGTGTAAATTTGCATTATAGAGCCGATACTCACTCTGTGTTCCTGCACCCAGGCCAGTGCAGTAGCTCCGAGTGTACACACAAAAGAGTGCTAATTCAAGCATAGGTGTATATTGTCCCTGTTAGACCCTCCTTTATGATTAACTGTTGCTACAAGGCACTGGGTATTGATTTCTTTTTTTATTCATTCTCCAAGAATAAATGGTAACTTCACAGGGGAAGTATAATATGTGATTAAACATAAACCACATTTTTTAATCATTGGTCTTTTTTCCTGTGGTCATTACAAAAAATGTTTTGTTTGTTTTTAAATTATCCTATGAAATAAGTTATGCTGTGCATAAAGTAATAGTTTGGGTTGCATTCATCCCTGCCTGTCATACATAAGCACCTGCCACCTTCGCAATTTGCTCAAGTCTGCCATTTTTCTGTTTATAGATGCAGTACACGTCCTAGATGCAATATATGGCGATAACATAAAACATGTTATTACAATCTTAAAATGATGACTAATACAGGTTGCTTTATTTGTTTCCGTCACTACCAGTGCACAGAGGAGCATAGGCTTTAATACTAGTGTCAAAGGAAGGAAAGAGGAAATTTGGCAAAGATAACAAGATTTCCTAGATTAACAGAGTAGGAAAGAAATGACCAAATGCTATGTTTTTATGAATTGTGCCTAGTTATTGAGGGCCTAAATCGTAGCACATCTAAGTCTAGCTTTTCATGCCAATAAATACATTAGAAGTCCTTTATGGACTATGCTCTGCTCCCCATAATAGGCCAAAATGTCCCCAATAATTCACTATGATGTGTTTAATTGCAGATGACTTGTGTGCAGTCCCAAGGGAAGTTATGGCGCTCCATATGGAAAGGTTTGGCACTCGGGACTCTTCTCACCAGCTTCTTGATCCTCCTGTATTCCTATGCTGCACCGCCCTTAAGCCTCAGCAGCACAGAGTAAGTGTGTTGTTTTAATTAGGAAATATGATTTATTATTTTTTTTATTTCTAGCACTAAACAGGGCAAAATATGAAAATGAACATAAAGTCCCATTCTGTATTCTGTCCCGCCAAACAAAGTAAAATCAAATAAGTAGTAAGCAAACCCTTTCTTTCCCCCAGCTGCAGTCTGTTATCTTTTTAGATAAGGAGCAACTTCTCTGGCTTCTTAGTGGACACCTAGTTTATTTTGAACTTGCTCAGCAGGACAGGAAATAGAAAGGGACTAAACTTACATTTTTAGATTTTTCAGATTTCCTGGTACAATTCGGAATTCATAGTTCCATCAGTTATGGTAAGCCATCGTGTGCAGAGGGCGCAAAGTAGGCCCAAAACATTATACTCAAGGCCAATAATCCATCACTTCACAATGGAACAAAGTGAGGGAGGGGGTTGCAATAAACTACTGTCGGAGTATCATTTTTTTTTCAATCTGAATCAAGTATGTTTGTGTAAAAAAAAGTATATTTACATTCTGTTGCATCAGATAGTGTTGATGTATCTTTTATACATAAACCTAACAGAATAAACTCATGTTAAAATAAAATATTTTCTCTTTATGATCAACCTTGAATAATAAAGAGCCATCTATATGTTCTTTAAATAAGGCAGGGCCTACCACAATTACACCTGATCATTATCCCATTGGCTGAAACTCCTGCCTCTAACTCCCCCTTTAAATGAACCGAGAATCCTAAAGGTTTACTTTATTTTGCCACACACAAATATGTCACTTTGGACCATTTTCATAAATAAATAAGTATAATTTTTTTTAGCTTATTTGTTAAAATGGGTTCTTATCTTCTGTTAATAAAAAGATCACATATTCTGCAAAAATATTTGAATTTTAAAAGGTTCACAAACTTTGAATCATTTCGGAGTGGTCCCAGCAAAATGCTGGATTTCACAGAGATCACAACAATATATATGACTTATATATCATTTTACAGCAGTCTATGGCAGATGCAATAATGATCACAGTGCATTATAAGGAGTCTGCTTTGCAGGTAGATCACATTATACTGAGGACCCTTTTACAGCTGTTTTTGGGGCCCCATGCTCTTGGCTTGAGACCTGATGCTCTGTAAGGTTACAAATGTATTGTTATTGCTACTCTTTATTGCTCACTTTTCTATTCAGATGATCTCCTATTCATATTCCAGTCTCTTATTCAAATCAATGCATGGTTGCTAGGGTAATTTGGGCCCTAGCAATAAGATTGCAGAAATTGCAAACTGGAGAGCTGCTGAATAAAAAGCTAAATAACTCACAAACCACAAATAATAAAAAAATGAAAACCAATTTCAAACTGTCTCAGAATATCACTCTCTACATCATACTAAAAGTTAATTTAAAGGTGAACAATTCCTTTAAGAATCAGGAGCAGATGTCACTTCCACTCCAGTGGAAATGATGCCAGGTAGTCTTTGAAAATGATTTGGTACATCTGCATCTGATCTACAGCAAAACACACATGCAGTTGTGTCTACTTTGATAAGACTATTTTGCAAGAGTCAAATGCAACACCATGTATCTGATTCAATACCCTCATTGCAAATGCAATGTTGTCAATTCTGGGAAAAACTGGTGCATTGTGTGAAAAAAATCATTGCTTCTGAAACAGTGAATGAGAATTAGTTACTATTTCTTTTAATGATTATCCTTATCTTCAGTTATGTCTAATAATAGTAGTAGAGGTTACACAAAGACATGACTGTGATTTTTTTTTAACATTTAGGGCAATGACATGTAACAAAGGAATCCTGTTACTTACAGATGTGCAGATTTGGGTATTGTCACATGTACTAACAGCCAGTCCCCTGCTTTAAAAATTCTGTTACACACTTACAAAACTTGCCTAAAATCATGTACACCCATAACAAAACACAATTAAAAAAAACAAATACCGTGAATATTCTGTACAATATATCAATGTAAACAGTTCTTAGTGATGTCAATTCTATTACATAACTCTCTGTAAATTGTGTATTGTGTACCCACCTCTTGAGACATACAGGGATAGGGTTGCCACCTTTTCTGAAAAAAAAACCAGCCTTCCTATATTCTTGACGTTTTTATTCCTATTAATAACATTGGCACCAAGCATCATTTTTACCAGCCAGGCTGGTAAAATACCGGCCAGGTGGCAACATTATACAGGGATAATGAAAATGTTATAAAACACACTCTGCCTTGTTCCTTTTTATAGGTCATGGAATATCTCTATGACTTTTATTGCAACCTTTACTATATAAGCAGCATTGTAGTTCTCTGGTCAGTATCATAGAATACTTCTAACATTCTAACCTCAAATCTATCCAGCCTGTTATCACTGTCCTACCCTTTTGGAACATACATGTCTCCATACATTTTCTAGGATAAAGCTA
Source organism: Xenopus laevis (assembly GCF_017654675.1). NCBI lineage: Eukaryota > Metazoa > Chordata > Amphibia > Anura > Pipidae > Xenopus > Xenopus laevis. Next base: position 133,266,100 of record NC_054372.1, read on the forward strand.
AACAAGTATTTATGCATTATATTAAAAAATTATGTGTTCACAAAAAAAAGTCCTGGGAGCGGCCCAGCGCACATAGCTACTTCCACCCACAGCCCTCTCCCTTGCTGCAATCCCCTTCCCCTGCCATATGCTCACACCAAGTAAGCGTGTAACATTTTAAAAATGAAGAGCGGTGTAGAGGGGGAATTTTTATGCTTACTCTCGGGTCCAGGTCCACAGGATCTGATTCCTCTATAGTTATGCCACTGGAATAATATAATTTTCTATTGGTGTATAGCAGCAGAAAGAGCTAATCCCGTCTACACACAGCCTCCCAAGTTTAGGTGATTAAATCATTAAAAGGTGGGACCAACTGAAAAGCAGACTGGGTTTCGGGTTGATTGAGGGCATGACTGGGTATAACTGGGTGTGGCCCAGGTGGTTGGGGGTCTTAAATTAGCCTACATATAACTATTTCCCACAAATATTAAGAACACATGTCAACATTCTGAATTTATATAGCATGGCTATTTACAATCACCTATCAGATTTGCTTTTTTTTTTCCATGCCTATTTTGCTGCGCTTTTGTGGTTTCAGTCCAGTCATTTCTGAATCAACATGTACTAGGAAAAGAAGTCATGGTTTCATCTAGATGCTTACTCACAATATATAGACAAGATAACTAATGAAAATGTAATGAAAGATCTCCTATAGTTGGTACACATAAAGTTAAATACATGCACAGGGTATAACCCAAAAATATTTGGGTGAGGAGTACAGGCAGAAACAAACCCTCAAGATGGGTGAAACTCCTAAATGTAAAGCATTTTATTTATAAGATTCCATTAAAAGGACATATTGAAAACACAATTTTAAAAGACATGTTTGGTACTGAAGTTAGAAAGATATGAAGTGCTTCAAAGAAATGTCCAAATGTCCAGCAAATTACATTCAAACCATATTCAAGGAAAATTTACTGTAGTTGTGTTTCCTCCTTAATTTTAAGGTAGGACAAAGTTGAGGGAGATCAGGCAATAAATACAGTATATATATATATATATATATATATATATATATATATATATATATATATATATATAGAGCAGTCCTAGTCAGGTGCACTCTCTTCCAAACAAAAAACATCCGCCTGGGTGCTGGTAAAATATAACTGTATAACCCTCTCACAAACCGCACTCCAAGGACTTAAGGTGTCAAAATTCAAAATGCCTTTATTTCAACGTTTCGGCTCCCACTCGTGAGCCGTCTTCAGGAAAGTGACGGCTCACGAGTGGGAGCCGAAACGTTGAAATAAAGGCATTTTGAATTTTGACACCTTACAAGTCCTTGGAGTGCGGTTTGTGAGAGGGTTATATATATATATATATATATATATATATATATATATATATATATATATATATATATATATATAGTTCAGAATGGACCAGCACTCCAGTAGTTTGATCAAATAGATTTATTCACACATCACTCATGAATACACGAGTGATGTGTGAATAAATCTATTTGATCAAACTACTGGACTGCTGGTCCATTCTGAATTGTTGATATTATACTTTGACCGTGCACCCACCATTGATTAGTGTACAAGTCTAGGTACTTTTGTGAATTTCTATATATATATATATATATATATATATATATATATATATATATATAAGCAGTCAATCCCGACTCCCCAGAACCAGTAACAGAATCACCATCTACATCTAGGAACACTACTACTGTTTATATAAATAAAGGTGGCGATATAGCCAAACGAGTGGATCTCTCCTCGAAATGCCCAAATTGAGGTGGGCGATATCGGGCTGATCCGATCTGATCCTAATGCAGCCAATAAGGGTAGTCAGATCACGGGACCGCATCAACTAAACAAATGCGGCCAGACCGGATTAACATCTGGCCGACTTTTGGCCAGATATCAATTGGGAAAGCCCGTCGGAGGGCCCCACATACGTGCCAATAAGCTGCCGACTCAGTCTGTCGGCAGCTTTTTATCTATGGCCACCTTAAGCTGATGTGTAGCAATGGGGGCAGGAGAAAATGCTCAGGTTACACAACAGATAGCAGATAAGCTCTATAGAACATAATGGTGGTATCTTTTATCCATTATTTAACCTGTGCCATATAGCATTTTTTTCAATTTCTGCCATTACTACAAAGTAGCTTGTTTATATGAACTATAGTAGAGTTTCTGAAGCAACCACATCAGTTTTACCAGTGCAGGGCAACAGTATATTATATCTTTTTTATTTTAAAACACTTTCATTTTTTGGTGGTACTGTTCCTTTGAATCCAGGGCCACCATCAGGGTACTACTGTACCGGGCCTGGGCCTGAAGGGGGGCCCGGCTGTGCTGCACTTTTTGAAATAGCCGGGCCCACCTTGAAAGCGACAGAGCCGCGCTGCCTCTCTTGAAGTCCCGAACAGCCGAAATGTGGAAGTCCCGAAGCCGTGAAAAGACCCGAAGTTACAAAAACACCCGATATGGAAGTCCTGAAGCCCAGGAAAGACCCGAAGTCTCAAAAACAGCCGAAGTTGAAGTCCTGAAGCCATGAGTTCAATTATACTGAACACCAATGTGTGTATTTAAAGTTTTTAATCCCCTGGCCACCAATGTATAATTTTAATAATCCATAGGCCTCTGCCACCAATGTTTTTTTTAAAAAATATTCTAATATTCTCTGGGGCCTCAATTCTTTTTAACTTGTAAGGGGGGGTCCTGACCACCAATTTTTTTTTTTTTTTTTTTTAAAAACTTTTATGGGGGGCCCTGCGCCACAGTTTTTTTTTTACTCATAAGGGGGCCCTGACCATCAATAGGTTTTTATAACTTGTGTGTGTTATCTGGGGTGGGGCGTGCAGGCTGGGTGGGGCCCTAAAAATTTTGTTGTAGGGGGCCCCGTGATTTCTAATGGTGGCCCTGTTTGAATCTGATGCACATTTCACCATAGCTTCTTCACCAGGGTGTTCTGTGTAGCAAAAAGTTATAGTTCTTATATACCCTATTTTTTCAGTTCCTGTGGTGCTAGACTTTTACTATTTTTTGTAGCACCTCAATATTATTAATATTGTGTTTTCATATATGCTATTAAAATGAGATAATAAAGCTATATCCTACTAGCTGAAGGCTTCAGTGCAGTTTAGGTCATAGAAGTAATTGGATAAGGGAAAGTCATGTGCACATGAAAGCCAAGAGATTAGGTAACACAGCAGCCGAGTTACATGGAAACTTATGTATATGTAATGATTTGTGTAACCTAAACATCGCAATCCTCTGAAACTTGCAACTCCTGATTGTCACACAGAGGACTAGAATAGATTGTATTGCTGGAGTTATTCATCTGGAAGTCTCAGGTGCCACTGTCTGTAGGATAGAACACCCTGTACTGATAGTTATAATGATATAAAAGAAACATAAGAAATTCTATGTTCATATAAGGATAAACAGCTGCAAGCTCTGCCTCCTGGCTAATTGTATCTCCTGGCAAAAGGGACATTTATAATCTTCGGGTAATCTTTCAGACTGTAAACTAGAGGAATACAAAAATTATTGTGCTAAATTTGGTTCCGTTCACTGAATATTTACAAAATATTTACCTATGACTACGTATTGTTGGATACGAAACGCGTCAGGGAAAGGATGCTTTTAATATGTTTAACATAAAAATGTACTTCTTTTAATTCAAAGGTGAATGGAGTGCTCATCAAACATTTTCTATTGATTGTAAACTAAGGGAACACACCACCAGTTTTGTGGACCTGAAATAATGTTTGCATGTGCTGAAATGAAATACAGCTGGTGTATGTATGTATTGGATATGCCCCCTGTGCTTATTAGTGCTGTATAAATAATACTTTTTTCTGGGGGAATACAGTGCAGAAGATGCATCAGTTTGCTGCACACAGTCACAGGCAAGAACTAACTGAAATGAATGGCATGCCTGTTTGCATTAAAGGGTTGGTTCAGCGTTTAGTTAACTTTTTGAACGTAATACTTATTATATAGCTTATTCTACAACTTTTCAGTTGGCATTCATTTTTTTTTTTGCATAGTTTTTCAATGATTTGACTTCTCCTTCTGACTCTTTACAGCTTTCAATTGGGGTCACTCACCCCATCTAAAAACAAATGATCTGTAAGGATTCACATTTAGGGGCAGATTTATCAAAGGTCGAGGTGAATTTTCGAATTAAAAAAATGAATTTCGAGCTATTTTTGTGTACTTCGACTAGGGAATAAAAAACGAAAATTCGATATTGAAATTTATCATGTTCTGTCTCTTTAAAAATTAGACTTCAACCATTCGCCATCTAAAACCTGCCGAATTGCTGTTTTAGCCTATGGGGCATCTCCTAGAACCTGGAGTCAATTGGTGGGCTTTGAAAAATCTAAGGTTTTTTTTTTGGGAAAACTTTGATTTGAATTTGATCGAATGCACTATCACTTCAATTTATACAATTCAAATTAGATCGAAACAGACCCATTCAGCCAAAAAACGTTATTCCGATTGTTCTTTTTGAATTCGAATTTCGAAGTTTTTCAAATACGTAATTCGACGCTTGATAAATATGCCCCTTATTGTTATTGCTAATTTGTATCACTCATCTTTCTATTCAGGGCTTCTCCTATTCATATTCCAGTTTTTTATTCATAGCAATGCATGGTTGTTTGAGTAATCTGGATCCTAGTAACCAGTAAGTAGAAATTGCAAACCGGATAGCTGCTGAATAAAAAGTGACTCAAAAACCATGAATAATAAGAAATGAAAGGCAATTGCACATTGTCTCAGAATAACACACTAAGGGGGTTATTTATTAAGCTCCGAATACCCGAAATTCCCCGAAATCCAAAACATTTGTGATTTTTTTTTTATAAAATCAGACTTTTAAAAAAATCACAAAAAAATCGGAATTTATTAAACCCTGAGGGCTAAAAAGCCCGAATATAAAAACCTCGGCATCTCAAACCTGTCGAGGTTGCATTAAAGTCAATGGGAACAGACCCATTGATTTTTGGTTATGTCGGGGGTTTCAGGCAATTTCACAATGTTTTCGGAGTTTTCGAGTGAAAACTGAGAAAAAATTCTGAGATTTCAGGGAAAATTCACAAAAAAATTGTGAAAATCTGAACTTTTCCCGTAAAGCAAATTGTCGGGAAAATGTAATAATAAATAAGTGTTAAAAACCCGGGTTAGATTAGGAGTTTGTAGCAGCCGTTATTGTGATAAATTAGGACCTTGATAAATAACCCCCTAAAGGTGTAGAACCCATTTCACCATTAAAGAGGGTTTTCACCTTCCAAACAGTATTTTTCAGTTCAGTTGTTTTTAGCTTGTTCACCAGAAATGATGGCCTTTTTCAATTGCTTTCCATGTTTTATTTTTAACTGTTTTTTCCAAATTGTTAAATTTGAAGTTTAATGTTCCTGTCTCTGGTGTTTCAATCTGGAAGATGAGTAATCCAGGAGCCTTCTGAACTGTTACAATTTGCTACATTAGTTGATACATTTCTGGGCAGCACCTGTGAAATATTAGCAACAATTGTAACAGCCGCCTTTAATGAAACTCAGGGATTCTGCTCAGCAGGGACAAAGATAAGAGTCGGTAATTTGGCTAGCAGATGATGGGCAAAGAACATTGAATCTTAAGAGACGTGATTCCAGCCTTTTACTACAGTCCTGAGATGCTATATATGACCTACTGTATATCTTATAATATAAAAGGAATAGGAATAGGAAACTCTGAAATAAAAGTAAAAGGTTTACTATGCAGCAGCTGTCACATTACAGTAAAAGGCCATTAACACTGAAAATGATCTATATACATTTACACATATTGTTCATTTATGAGCCAATTAGTCCTTTTAGCGAATGAAAAAGTTGATAAGTGCCCGGAGGCAGATGCTCAAGTGTAGGATTGTATGTGGTGCGCAGATAGCAGTCAGAGTTATAAATTATGCAGAGGTTATGCACACAAGTCCTGAGCATTAATCCTGGGAACATGTTTAACCAAGGTATCAACCTTGTTGCCATCCAGCTGTTGTTAACTAGAGAAGTAATAATGGTTCTAAAGTGCATAAGGACTGGATTGTCTTTATTGGAGGAAGCAGTGTATTTTCCATATGAATCCTGTTAAGCTACAGTAGATAACATCTAGTTATAGGATATATTATCTGAAATGTTTGTTACCTGGGATTCTCTGGTTAATGGTTATTTCTGTAATATGGAATGCCATGCATTCAGGCTACATAAAAAACATAAAAAAATAGAGTTCTTATTATTGTGCCTTATCAATTTGCACTCCACTTTCTAAGCAAAATTGTTGAATGTGACTCTGTCTGGTTTTAAATGTGTCTGATTATGCTGTAAATCCTTAACATAATTTTTGTATCGAAACTGTGGATGCTAAAGTATATATTCTCTTTTCCTTCTTTTTCTGTCAGCAACCCTGTAGCATTCCAGTGTTTTGCACCTTCACGTCCTGTTGACTCAAGACGACTCACAAATTCTTCTTCTAAAGGGACATCACAATGCCAGCCACAGCACAACCTCTTTTTTCTGAAGACCCACAAGACTGGAAGTAGCACTATCCTTAACATTCTTTTTCGTTATGGACAAAAAAATAAACTTCGCTTTGCATTTCCCCGTGGGCGGAACGACTTTGACTACCCTGACTATTTTCAACACTGGCAGGTGGAGGGTTACCAGCCTGGTGCCTGCTTTAATGTCATCTGCAACCACATGCGTTACCAGCATTCAGAAGTAAGATCACTTATGCCACAAGATGCTACTTTCGTTACTGTACTCCGAGATCCTGCACTCCTCTTTGAATCCTCTTTCCAATATTTTGCCCGAGTGATTCCTCTGACATGGAAGCTGCAAGGTTCTAATAATGTGCAAAAGATGGAGGCATTCCTCCAGAGCCCTCAAAGTTACTATGATTCAAGTGGCTTTAATGCCCACTACCTGCATAACCTACAGGCTTTTGACCTTGGCTATGGAAATGATGTGGAAGACCTCAATGTGAAGCAGGTGCTGGATGAGTTGGATAGACGTTTCCACTTGGTCATGCTTCTAGAATATTTTGACGAATCTTTACTGCTGTTGCGTGAATTAATGTGTTGGGAAATAGATGATATACTCTACTTTAAACTGAATGCACGCAAAGACTCTGGTGCTTCCCGCCTGAGCCCTGAGATGTACCAGCTGGCACATAAATGGAATGCAGTTGACACACTGATTTATCAGCACTTCAATTCAACATTCTGGAAAAGAGTTGAAGAATATGGCAGCAAAAGGATGCGCCAAGATGTGCTTGAGCTAAGGAGAAGGAATGAAGAACTAAAGAGCGAGTGTATTGCAGGAGGAGGGCCTGTTGATTCCAGCAAAATTCTAGAGTCTGGACTGCAACCTTGGCAGCCAATTGGGGAGAAAACTATCCAGGGATATAACTTAAAAAGAAAAATTTCACCAAAGCACAAGCAGTTGTGCAGGAATATGCTGACTCCTGAAATACAGTACATGAGCCAGCTTGGTGCAGATTTGTGGGTCACAAAACTTTGGGGAAACATCAGGTCGCTGATCAAATGGTGATTGTGTACTTTAGTTAGCCCGGTTTATAAGTAGTCACCATGAGACAGTGAGTCTGAAGCGTTTCCAGAGCAAAACAGTATTTTTTTGGCAAGTGTAGGGGTTAATTAAGAATTTTGCAACATTAGTCAGTATCTGTAGTCAGTAAGTCCAAATTTACCTGAAACCAAATCCAACAGAATTCAGTGAAAACTTATCAAGCGTTCACACTAATGCAATGCTTTTTCTGTTCCAAGAACAGAGAAAACTAAGAGATAGTCCAGCCATTTCACTTTCAGTGGTATAGTGTGGGAATTAATCATGTTAAACCTGTAAAGGACTGCAAACTAGACTGCTGAATGAACTATGCTACACCCCTCCAAATGAGTTTCAGTGTTATTAAATTACAGTGCTTACAGTACATGAACTATGCTATGTGCATTTCCTCTCTATCAAACAAATACTGCATGGAAGCAGGAGATCTTCATAAACTGAGGGGCATGGGATCTTTATCAACATATTAGTTCTAGCTGGATCAGTTTTGCCTTCCATGCTCTCAGTCTGGACTTGTTGCCTCGTGATAACAATAATTAAGAAAAAAAACATCATTATATTCAGGAAAATTCTAATCAGAGTAAAATAAATCCTGGCTCATTCTCCAACAAACATAGAACCATATAATGTAATCATAAACTGCAACTTTCCCATAGATCACTTGCCTCACAGTAATATATTGATTGACATTCTAGTCAACATATTTGTCCTTGGGACAAGTCCAGAGCCATTTCTTTTCATTGCACTAAAATGGGCATATATATATATATATATATATATATATATATATATATATATATATATATATATATACCTGTATATGTATATATATATATATATATAAATATATATAAATATGTATAAATGTACATGTTATATATTATATAAGTAGTAATGCACTGTACATTAGGCAATGCAACATACAAAATGAGGGTACGAATACACTGGATCTGTTATGGTTCTCGATGTGACGAGTCTGCCTCTCTGTGAAATGTGTACAGATCTTTTATGCAGCATATAGTACTCGCCCAAATCCTTGGCTAGTGGTGCTAACTGGACTAAAGAATGTGCATTACTTGTGCATAAAACAGTACTGTAATAGGAAATCTCAGACATTCTTACATAATAGTAAAATGCCAATTAGAGCTGCACAGAATACAGCCTGGTATATAAATGGAAGACCCTGGTGCAACATTTGGGTCTGGGACCAGGCCCGAATTTGTGGAAAGGCCACCAAGACCTGGGCCTAGGGTGGCAGGATTTTAGGGGGCTGCATGCTGCCTAACCTTACCCATATTGGTTAAGAAACACTGGGGATGCGCAGGAGATACAATTTCCTGTGTGCAAATCTGCATTGATAAGGTCCCAATGATGAAAATGTACACGAATAAAGGGAAGGGGACGGGTGCGATGAACAGCAGTGGGCCTAGGGGCACCTGCTATGTAAATCCAGCCCTGTCTGGGACCCCATCTTGTGCAGGGCAGTATTTAAGGGGGTAATGATAGCTTGGGCTATGGAAAATTATGTTTAGTACCGTATACTCGAGTATAAGCCGAGTTTTTCAGCACCCAATATGTGCTGAAAAAGTCTACCTCGGCTTATACTCGAGTTAAACGCGAATGGCTGCGCTTCAGGACATCTTCAGCAGAACAACCGCTCCTGCGTGCGCTCTGCTATGGAAGAATTTGCCTCTTACTCATGCTGCCGTGCTCCTCTTCCTGGTCTTCCTGTCCGAACTTCCGGTTGTGACGTCACTTCCGGAAGTGATGACACATAACAACCGATCGTTACTGGGACACAGCTTCATATTCTTCAGTTGCTACTTGCGCTTCTTTGAACAGGCATGGAAAGGAGTCCGGACTGTGCAGAACATTGGGATCCTGAGGCTAACTCTGTTCAGACCCTGCACGGTGTAATGAAACCCCCACATCCCCCAAACAGGGCTGAGGAGGGAGGACCAAGTCATGAGGGGGGAGATTACAACAGCAAGTGTGGACAGCACAGAGGTGTGACTGCAGCCTCTTCAGATCAGTGAGTAGGAGCGTGTGTTCTGCTGAAGATGTCCTAAAATGCATTTCTCACCCTAGGCTTATACTCGAGTCAATATGTTTCCCCAGTATTTGGAGGTAAAATTAGGTACCTCGGCTTAAACTCGGGTCGGCTTATACTCAAGTATAGGTATTTTCTGACCTTAGTGAGAAGTTAGTTTCTGAACTGTGAAGTATAAAAGAAGAATCTAAACACTTACTTGTAACTGCAAAGGTGTATGTTTATTCAACCAACTTTTAAAACAGCAAGCAATTTTGTTCAGGTTCTACACCTCCCATATGTATTTTTGGTACCCGTATAAAGGCATCCTAATCATTAAGAACTTCTTGATCGTACAAACTATATCTACTCTTAACCCTCATACACTACAAGAGAGATACTCCCAACAATTGTAGAATATAATATTTTCTTGTCCCTTTGTAGTTATAGCCTTGATCTCTATTTCCACAGTAGAGACCTTCTGGCAACATGCATATGAAGTCCTTTTTCTGTTAGTAATTCTTAAGTATGTCTTAATATAGTAAATACACTCATGCTCCAAGCTGATAATGACAGGAAAAAGTAGAACTAAATTTATATAAAACCAAGGTTTCTAAACTCTTTGCATGTTTTGGCTTCATTTTAATAAGTGACTTAAAGGAACAGTATATCCCTTTTAAACATAAGTGCAATGAATACTTTTTACCTATTGTATTGATTTCAAAAATATGCCTTTTTTTGTTTTAATCATGGTATTCGGTATCTTTGAGCTAAACAGGGCAAACAGTGAAACTAACAGCTCCTGGTACTTTTAAGAGCAAAATTTTCTGGTTGTTTAGCCCAAGCTCTATTCATTGAACTCATGTAAAAAAAAAAAAGGTATACTGCCCCTTTAAAGAAATGTATTTTCTAAAAAATACACTTGTATTGTGAAATATTGCCATGTTCTTGTGATATGCAGGTTTATTGGATCTGAAACTGGTTTAAACTTCCTTGTGTGCCCTCAGTTATCTTTCCTTATTGAGCTGTACTGTCTCTTCTTTCATACTAGTAAATGAACCCCTCTGAACTCATTGGATTGTTGCAGTTTTTTTTTCTCAGCAGTTCCCTGTCACATTTATGCAGTAATGGGAGGTGCCTAAGAAGCTTCTGAGGTTTACCATGCAGAATAAGCTTTGGCATGGGCTTTATCTGTGTGTGATTGGTAATCATGTCTTCTTTCATCTCATTGGATCCTATACAAGAGTAATCACAATTATTAGAGTTACTGCATGTAGCTGACGATACATCATTGTGAAGGCTTTATGTGTTGCTCATACTTAACCAGCTGATTGCGCTTAAAAACATAAGACTGTGCAGTAACTCTCACATTTGTACAAAATGGTTTTCCCATCTTAATATCTTAATTAAATTATCAACCCTGTGTTCTTTATTGCATTCAAGGAAGCGTTTTCTGAAACTGTTGCATTTCTCACTGGCAGCTAGAGTTCATGCATCAGGCTGCAGGTGGAAATTTCCTAATTCACTGACCCCGCCATGGTCCACATGTACCATCCTGGATATATAACAAACAAGGGAAAGTTGAGCTCACCACTAATTTTTAAAACCATTAGGCGGGGGTGCAATGAGGCTGTGACCACAAAATACATATAGACAAATACAAGAGTCCTCTGCACTCAACCCATTATCAATATATTTAAGACAGAGACATCTTGTGCATACTGCTACTGAAAAATGCCTTACCCTTTAAACAAAACAGGGATTGTTTGTCCATATATTGCAATATATTTAAGCTGGCCAACTACGTCAAAGTCATCCCATATCTGGCCAGTCCTACGCTCAATTTTCATCTGGTTCATTAAGAATTCAATTGCTTAATTATACATTTTACAAAGGGACTAAGTTTTACCTGCAACTTACTAGCTGCTTTCAAAGTAAAACTCCCAAACTTGGCTGCCCTTTTATTAGACACCAGTGGGATCATCTGACTATAGCTGGATATATAGCCTTGCCCTCTGATCCACCCCACAACATTATGTGTTTTACCTAGTTGATCCATCTCACAGAGTGACACTTTTGACACAATGATGCCACATCTAGGTTATGTGGCACTCAGAAGACTATCTCTTTAAATTTTTATTTAGACAATGTGATACAAGTTTTACCTGCATGTTGTGAATGTGGCTGCAGCTCAGCAAAGGTTGGATTAAGCTTTTGGGTAGCTGCAGCGGATAAGCTTCCAAGCAAAGTGTGATACTAAATGCTATGTGAGGGTTAACTGGCAAAGCTTACCTAGCTGGTAAAAGAAGACAGGGAAATGAAACTCAAGCCACATTCTACTTCCTGATCCCAAAAAGCATTCAGATGAATTAGAAGCCCACTGAGAAGCCTCTGAAGAATGAGCTGCTCTTTATCTAAAAAGATATCAGACGGTAGATGAGTGATGGGAGGGGTTTATTTATATACTTCTCAGTGTCAGTCAGTCCATAATTAGCATTATATTTATTATTTATTTATTTTTATATACATTGCTGTATATGAGGGCACTGGTTTTTTTGTATCAGTTTTTCTTTTATATTTAGATTTATATGAGCAAACTGTTTCTATATTGATTCCAACAATATACAGCTAAGAAAACACAGGCATGACTTTAGGGGTCACTTATATAACAGAATGCAATGAATAAAGAGGTGTTGCATTTTTCACACAGTGTTTTGCTCTTCAGGAACTGCCACAGGTCTGTGTCCTCTGTTTTAGAGTTTCAGAAACCTGCTGTTCCCCAATGCGGACATGAAAGAAGCGGCAAAGGGTGCAGGCCACAGTGGAGCCCTGTACTTACTGCCTGCCCTATAGCAATTGGTTAAGGATAGGGTTGGTCTGCACCCTTTAATTTGACCTTTGCACCTAATGCAGAATTTTCAATTTGGTGCTAGGTACAGAGTGCAGCAGTAAGTAAATTACTTTTTTTTATCTAGTTTACATGGGAGAAAATGACTATAGTGCTTCCAGTGGGCCATAGCTAAGGTATTCTCAATATAAGTTTACAGAAAACACCATGTAATTATGACCTGTAGATCAGTGGTTCTGAATCTTTTTCTTTGTTTGCTTATGTCAGCATACAGGATTCAACCATCACTAATGCATTTCCAATTACATCTCTGTTCCATACATTCTTACATTGCTTTGCTCCTACAAAAATGTCTTAAAACTTTAGGCTCTATGAAGATTATTCAGCAATAGCAAACATTTTTACATAGGCAGGCCTGGATTAATGGCAAGGCCACCAAGTCCTGGGCCTAGGGCGGCAAAATTTTAGGGGCGGCATGCCTTCCAGCCGCCTCTCTGAGTAGCACTGGCAACACACAGATTCCCAGTTCTCCGGCATGTGCGCGCTTGCGTGTGGGGGGGCATACGCAAAGGCAGACAGGCGGGCACTAGGACTATTAGGCCTAGGGGCGCTGCAGAAGGAAATCTGGCTCTGTACATACCCCCAAAAGGACAGGATTTATACCGACTTTTGTACTTCTTGAATAGCTTTAGGACATATAAATTAAATTAATCAGCAATTACTGTTTGTGGATTTCACTCATTTTTGATTTTCTTAATGCATCCAAACAATTGGGGTAACAAAGCACTGCAGGTCCCTCTGTGAAAAAATGTTCACAAGCCCATTCAGGTTGCATTGCTGAACTTCAGAATTTGTGTAGACAGTACCGAGCAGAGTAAAGTTAAAATGCCTTTTTTTTTTTTACATTTTTAATATGTCATTAAGCATGACCAAGGCAGACTCATTACTGACAACTGATGAATACATTCCCTGCTTATGTTATAATGCATTATTTAGCCAGAAGGTTTGTTGCAGGACATACAACATCACCTATTTTGGCAAAAGACGATGTCATTATCAGTAACGTAACTATCACTGACGGGGCCCAGCTGCAGGATTTGCACCTGAGCCCCCCCCCAAGGCATTGGATTCATATGCACGTGAGGCTGTAGCCAGTGTCGGGCCACTCCAACTCCACTCCGATCAGCAGTAATAAGGAGAGCAGAGACAATGAACTGGACTAAGGGTAGGCGGCAGAGAAGGTATGTGTCTGGCATCCCAGAGCTTTGCATTCTAGGCATGTGCCTCTTTTGCCTACCCCTGGTTCTGACCCTGGGGTGGGCCCTGGTGCAATTGCACCACCGCACCCCTGTTAGTTTTGCCAGTAATCATTAGGATCAACATATCATCTTCCATTACAGAACTGAAGGCACCACCTAGTAAGGTCAAATGTCACCCTTTAAGCTGATATAGGACTGCAACATTTGATGTATGCTCTACATATTGTGATGTAATTGTGCCATACATAACCAGTCATAGCAGTAGAACTATTTTGTGCCTTGATTACAACTATGTTAAAATGCATCATTTTTAGCATTTTCATTACATAATCAATCACATGTCCAGGGTCTTTTTTTTATTTTTCTCAGCTCTATAATAAAATGTTGGATTTACCTCTCTGTTTGTTTTTGTAATAATTTATAGTACAAAAGAGTCAGTGTATTTATGATTCAAAAGGCCTTTTATTTCCAGTTATACTGAATAATTGGTTCTTCTGTTTATATTATTAAGGAGGACCACTATTATGTAACTTAAAGAGATACTGACACCAGAAATTAAACTCAATTTTACATTTATCATAATATTGCCTTTGGAAGCAACTTATAACTTTGTCATAAAGTATTTGCACAATGCTTTTATATTACCGATCTGATGCCCCCTGTTCCTGTATGAGGGGGCTGCCATATTTGTGCAGCAAAGAGTCCTGACTTTAACTGACAGGCTGAGATGGGACAGTCAGGTTGGCAAAACAGTCAGGCTTAGAGACTTCAACTAACAATAACTTACAAAAATAAACCTCTCAGCAAAAAACGATCAACACAACCTATAGGTAACTTTTAATGTACATTCTAATTTTAAAAGGTACTTTTTTAGTGTCAGTATCACAGTAAGGAGAAAACACACTGCTAAGGTAAATGTTATTACTCAGGCTAAATGAACCATGAAATAAAAAAATTGTTTAAGTACAGTCAAACTGTTCTCTTGGCTTATGCCACATACACACACTGTAGTCCAGTGAGGCACTTTATGATTTCCTACAACAGAGGGAAAGATGGAAGTCCTTCCAGTAGTCCTTCCTGGAAGATGTGATAGTGTCCAACCATTGGCTGTACTAGAGGTAAAGCTTAACCTAGAACAGGCTTTGCTTGGAGGCCTGTCAGAGATGTGCCATATAACAGTGGGTTCAGCTACGAGGAGTAATACAATCTCTCAAACACTGGACAAGCATAATTGCACTACCTAAATTAGCCTGGAAGTCACATCTTTTTTGATTCTCTCTAAAACAAAATTCATTCTATTTTTTGTATATGCCTTAATATCTTCCCCTGTCCCTCAGGGTTTACTCATGCTATATACATAAAGGAAGATGATGGACAATCCTAAACCCACTAAAATAACTGCCACCACTCTTACTTGACTTGGCTGAGAGGTGCCACAATGATAACACATGAACCACATCATTTTCCACAGTAGTCAAATATTTTTGTTCCACTCCAGGCTCGCAGGGCAGTGGGTACTTGCAAAGGCAAGCGGGCGTTAGGACTATGCGGCCTAGGGGCAACATAGAGGGGAACCTAGCCCTGTAAATTTTCTTTCAGCATGCAGAGGGTTAAGGCACACACTTTCAGGCCTTGGCTTCATTAGAACAGCAAGAACAAAATGTATTTAATTGTATATTTAATATTACATAGTGTATAGATTCAAAAAGATGTTACAAAAGGACATACATTGAAATATACAGTTACAAGCAGGTTGTAAACAAAAAAGTAGAAACACAGAAAACCTATACGATACCAAAAAAGACAGAATTTCCTAGTCCTGGTGCCAAGGAGAAAGCAAATAAACTTCTAAATGAATCATTTCGGGATGCGGCGCTCGAGGCCACTGGGTCATGGTGCCAGCACCGAAGCTGTGAACGTCATCATACAAGGTGTCCAACTCTACCCCAGTGATTATTGCTTTTCCTTTACCTTTAAACTGACACATTGTGCCACATCAATGGCTTATCGGTGTACATGGGATAGTTGCCAGCAGACAAATGGTAAATAGTTTGTGACAAGTGCTCAGCTGTTAGCAGGGGCAATCCTGGCCCCTCTGCCCCCTGAGGAAGTTTGCTGTTGCCACCGCTGGAGGGGGTTGAGGGGGGATCCACAACATCGACGGAGTGGTCGGAAACTCAGCTCTTAAGCAGGTTTCTATGTTTTATTCTTCATTGCCTTTCCATTAGCATACATGTATACAATTAGTGAACTGCGCTGCTCCAATAAAACTTCCTTAACTTGGCAAAATCTACCCCCTAGTGGTGGTCAGCTATTAAACATTTGCTGGAACAGGTAATTGGTTAATCTAATTGTTGTATCTATTTTCACACAATGATATATCACACAAGGTTTCCACTCAATTGGCTTATAAAAACGTCTAAAGAAAC
This sequence comes from Xenopus laevis, assembly GCF_017654675.1. Taxonomy (NCBI): domain Eukaryota; kingdom Metazoa; phylum Chordata; class Amphibia; order Anura; family Pipidae; genus Xenopus; species Xenopus laevis. The sequence continues at coordinate 133,282,286 of NC_054372.1, forward strand.
GGTAATGCTATAAACGACAAGCAGTAGTAACGCATTGAGCTTTATATTATGGACTTTATTTGGATAAACTGTCTGACTTCTGTATATAATAAACTAATAATGGTGTGGAACTATAACAAGCTGAGTTGCAAAAAATGTATAAGGCATATAAGGGACTCATTACATTTATACTAAGGAGCTTGCTGTTATACAAGAGTGTTCATTTTTTGTTTGGGGTTATTATATAATAGTGGCTTTTTAAGTTGGTTTGTGAATGGTTTGCATGTGCTGGTTCTGATTCTTGCTGGAATAGGCATTCATCCATATAAAGATGAGCTGCACTAATAGCATGTTAAAGCTGATGTTATGCACAATGTTCTTTAATTGTAACCACTGCTAAATCTGCACACACACACACACACACACACACATGAATGCTGATAGTGTTTAAAGGTTTTTGGAACCTCTTTTCGTTTCGTTTCATTTTTTTTCAGTCTGTTATTTAGCAAATATCAAATATTTCAATTTGTTTGTTACAGAGTTTAACTTCTTTTGACTTACAGATGAAATATAAACTGTCATATCTTGACCAGCAGTGCCAAAATGTTGAACATAACTGTAGATGGTGCTTATTAAACAGACAAATGCTTATACTGTTTTGGAAGCTCAGTGCAACCGTTTAGAGCAGTGATTTCCAACCAGTGGCTCTTGTGCAAGATGTTGTTCACCAAACCTTGGATGTTGCTCCCAGTGGCCTCAAAACAGCTGCTTATTTTAGAATTTCTGCTCAATCTGCAATTCTAATGCAGGAGCTGCTCAGACAACCCCCCTTAACCCCCAGCACTTACCTTTTCCTGTAAGGAGGGGGTGCATCGGTAGTGTGGATAGTGCAATCGCACACTCTCGCACTAGAAGAGCCGAATTTCTGTTTTAAAAAAAACCCAGAAATTTGGCTTTTAAGGATCAAGGCACACAGGCAGATTCGGGGAGATTAGTCGCCCGGCAACAAATCTCCTCTTCTTTGGGGCAACTAATCTCCTTTTCTTCGGGGTGATTAAACTCCCCGAACTGCCTCCCCTGCCTTCCCGTCGGCTAGAATGTAAATCGCCGACGGGATGGCACTCGGATTGCTTCGTTTACTGAAGTCGTCTCAAGAGGAAACTTTGGGCGACCTCTGAAAATGCCATCCCGCCAGTGAATTACATTTTAGCTGGCGGGAAGGCAGTTCGGAGAGATAATTCGCCCCGAAGAAGAGGAGATTTGTTGCCGCGACTTATCTCCCCGAATATTCCGGTAGCTACTTTTTTTTGCCACCCCTGGTAACAGGTTGGCGCTGCTGCTTGAGGCAAGTTTTTCAACTCTCCTCAATCACACAGTGCCCCTGTCCACAGCACTTATTTATTTGGTACCCCCAGGAACTTTTATCATGCTTGTGTTGCTCCCCAACTCATTTGAATGTGACTCATGGATAAGAAAAAAAAAGACTTGGGGATTCCCCTGGTTTAGTGCATTTAACGTTTTGGAGTCTATTGACGTGAGATAAAAATACCATTGTGCGTGGGTAGTTTTAAGCAAATAGGGAGATGGCAGTGACTGCACTTCTCTGCAGGGAAAATGCAAATACGTTTTAAATAATGTAGGCATGCTTATATCACGTAACATCATTTATTTTATGATTTGGCCACCAAACAGCTATGATGTATTATGAAATAAAAAGGAGGGGGGGGGGGAACGGTGCAGTATGCAGTAACAAAAAGTCAAATAAAGGCATTATCCAGTCCAACTGAAGAAGTTAAATGAGGACGAGGGAAGAGTCTCACAGTTCACCCCACTCTAAAAAGAGTGCACATTTATAATCATAGTAAAATTGTTCAAAAATAATAAGCCTGAGTGTTTTGTGCTGAAAAACTCTACCTCGGCTTATACTCTGGTCAAGCGCAAAAACGGTTGCCGGCTTCTAAGAATAGTCGCCGGCGTCTAAGAATAGTCGCCGGCGTCTAAGAATAGTCGCCAGCGTCCAAGAATAGTCTCCAAGAATAGTCGCTGGCATTCAAGAATAGTCTCCAAGAATAGTCGCCGACATTTAAGAATAGTCGTCGGCATCCAAAAACGAGACGCCGGCACCTCCAATGGGAGCAGAATCCCTGAATTTTTTGATTAAAACTTACCAGAAGCTGCTGCATTTCTCACCCTAAGCTTATACTCGGCTTATACTCGAGTCAATAAGCTTTCCCAGTTTTTGGAGGTAAAATTAGGTACCTCGGCTTATACTCGGGACGGCTTATACTCGAGTATATACGGTACCCTCCAAAGGCAATACATATATTTTGCTCTTGCCTAGTCAGATGTTTCTAGCTTTAACCCATGAACTCTAATTCACGATACCCAAACTGGGGGGTTTAGGGTGAGATTTGAAAAGAATGCCACTCTGCTCTCCTAGATACTCTTGGATACACTGCTTGAATATCAATTACAGCAGAATTTGGGGTAAACACAGAAATCCCAGATAGTCTTGGAATCATGGCGGCTTTTGCATATATAACCATGAACAAAGGGAAGCCATGATCAAATGTTTAGGGAGGGTTTTAACCAATGAATTCACCAAACCACTGCTTTAAGCAGAAAGTAAAGCTGGTAACACGTGTACTCAGATCACTGATCAGACAGGCTTGAAAATGTTGGTTTGGAAGATTAACATTGGTACATTTATTTTAAATCTGACTGTAACACCAGAATGAGCTGGCAAATCTTGCTTTTCACGAGTGAATGTATGGCCACCTTAAACCAGATAGTATAAATACTTCATAGCGATTTTTAGCAGAACGTTTCAATAGGCCCACTTATATTCTGAGTCATTCTCTACCCACATGTTTCCATCACTGTTCCCCCTTGTTTTTTTTTGTATTAACATAATCAAAGCAATGATGCAAAATATTATCTTAAAAAATTTGGAATTTATTCAGTAAGAAAAAACAATTAATGTGCCCGTAGATTATAAGGAAAAGACGATTGTCTGATTGTTAAATTAGTCACCATTGAAAGGGAGCTTTCAGGTGTGTAAACAAAGACCATGTATGCTATGTGTATGTAAACTAATTGCTTTATATTTAATAAATATCAGGGGGACAATTACCTTGTTGTTTTTTTGAAGACATATTCAGAGGCTATAGCCACCACAATGTATTACCTATTTGATAAAAAATGTTAATTATCATGCAATCAATGTCCTAATTCAATTAGTATGTTACTGGGTGAAACACACACACTGGCTCTGTATAATACAGTATATTACAAATACAAAGGAGCTCCTCTCTTGTAAGTAAACAAGTGTTTCTAATTAATGTATTATTTCAGAACGATCATCTAATACCCATTAGGCATACAAATGCTGGCACATTGAAGTCTTTAGGCAGTCCCTATAAACATTCATGTCATGTGACATGTAAGATTCATCAGGACTGAAAGGTGTCTAATAGTGAAATTGGCTTTTTTGTTATGCCATCTCCCTTCAAACTTAACTTGCACTGAATATAGCTTTTTCCTGTTACACCTGTTCACTTTCATGACTTCTGACTCCAGCATGAACTGATTGCTTTTGTTCATACACTGCATCAAGTCTCTTGATATATATTATTATAAGGCACTCATGAGTCATCAGTAAGTAATGGGATAGGCAGCTCAACTCTTGAGTGCCTTAATTCAATTATACCAAATCAGGCATTATTGCTGTAACTGACATTAAAGATTTGCCAAAACAAATGATCTCTGCCATATGGATAGTGTCTCTAGAGACTTAGACTGCTTTCCATCTTGCTTTCTAGTTGCTGAATTTTTTCTTCTGAGTTGTGATCAGGAAGCAGAACTTCAACCGTGTAACTGACCTTCTTGGCATGGATGATGCTGTATGTGTTATCAAAGCGTAGTACATCTGAAAAAAAAAATACAAATCTTTGAGTGAAACAAGACAGACTGTGTGTTGACAAGTGCATTAGGCAACCATATGAACTGCTTCAACGGATCGGACAATGGGCCGAACTGAAAGGGTATACGAGGGGCAACACACAGAAAAACATAATTCCAGTTCACAATTGATGGAAGCTGTAGCTCCTCTTCCCTCCCCTATTTGCAGATGCAACATAAAATATCGGGGCATAGTGCATCTGCAGATTAAATTTACCTGCTTGATTATGGAACTGACAGATATCCATAGTACATAATGTACCAATATTTGTATGAAATACTATTGTGTGTAAGGCCAGCTTTAGGGTCCAAGATCATTTCCCCCCCTTTATATGTTATCTTATTATGAGCTATGGGGGAAAGTCATTAAAGCTGAGCTTTCAAAAGGGAGGCTTGAACTTAAGGCATAACCCCTCCATATATTTCATATTTTAATATTTTTCAGTACACTTAAAATATGTTGATCAAAGTTATGGAAAAAATCCCTTATCTGAACCCCCCCCCCAGATTCTAAGCATTCTGGATACTAGACATACCTGTACAATAAAAGTTTATTTTCCTATCATACCTGACTAAAGGCATAGAGGAGGGGCAGGCAATATTTGATTGACAGCTGAGATTTTTAAATGAGTTTACAACAGCTATGAACCCTTAAATATTAAAAAAAATTGAATTTCATGTTTTATTTGAAAAGGACTTTTATTATACAGATTTTTATGTCTGGATGACAGGTCCACTTTAATAAACTAGGGAGGAGAGAAAGTGACAATTTCAACAACATTGGGTGGACTTTATTCATAAGATGTGCAGATGCCCTAAGTTCTGTGCCATCCTTAACAACTGTCCTCTCCACTGTTTGGAATGTTTGGCTTAAAAGTATAATGTAAAAAGATAAAAAAAACACTGTGATCAGTTGGATGTGACCTAGGGCACTGGCACTCAAATGTTATAATAGTGTGGTTAATCATGCTCTCCTGTCCATCAACATGGCAGGAATTGAACTAATGCCACAGGTTTGGCATTAATATTATTCCCTTTGAAGCCAACCAGTGAGTTTTTCCTCTTTTAATAACTCTCCACTGTTCTTTTTCATTTGTTTCTTTCGTTCTTGTTTTATTTCTGCTTTAACATATTTAAAAAAGATAAACATTTAGTCCACAATATATACCAACAAGTTCCCTTTATCCATTTCAAGACTTACATGTTCCTGGTTCGGGACAAGTTAAAGTTCCATCCTCAGGAACCATGTGTGAATTATATCTCTGATTTGACAACACCTCAATCATTTCTCCAGCTTTCTGTCTCTCGCCGGCTTTTGTCTTGCGGTATATTCCAAAACCTATATCTGCACCATCAGACTGGAACTGCCACCTGAGAATAGTAATAAACCACTAATGTGCTGTAAAACTTTATATTGTACATTTACTAAAATAATAATGCTGATGTACAAAGAAATAGTGTACACTCTGAAAATAACATTTACAGGTTGCATTAAATAATTATCTTTTGCAGATTGTCTGTAATAAATCATAAATTTGAAGTGTGGCAGGTTAGAGCATTGTAACAGCAACATATTTTTCCTCTCACCTGAGGACGCAGCCAGGGAAGAGAATCTCGTATTCCATCTGCTGACTAGAGCCCCTGCTGATATTCAATATATTTTCATAATTCTGCACCACCTGGTCTCTGACATAGTATTTCTTAGGGATGTCCCCACCATAGTTAAGCTGCAAGAGAAATTAGACCTCAGACAATGGATGACAATAAGTTGACTCCTGACTTAAAGGGGACCTGTCACCCTTAGAAATAATTCCAAATAATTTTCAATCAGGTTAGATGAACAAAGTAAACTTTAGTTACACTATATAAATATTTTAAATCTTGTTTTCTTCAGTCTTGGAATTCACAATCACAGCATGCAGACAAGGGCCATATTGTGGACACTGTTATTAAGGCAAGCTTTGCATCATCCCAAAATCTTGTATATGAGACAGAACGGGGGACCTAATGCCAATGCACAGGCTTACAATTATACATGGTGAGGATGGAGGGGGAATGGAAGGAGGCCACTGACATGTAGGAAGTGTAGAATGGAAGTGAAAGTAATTGCCTGCCTAGTGGCATAACTAGATATTACTGGGCCCCACAGCAAATTATTTTTCAGGCTCCCAAAATGTTTAGTGGTTGCCCTTTTTTACGAATATTCATTGAAATTCTATATTAATTAGGGCCTCATGGAGCCCCTATACCCCCATGCAGCCACAGAGTCTGCTTCCTCTGTAGTTACACCCCTGTGCCTGCCCCTCTTCTATGCCTAAGGAAAAGAGAATTAGCAGGCAATACATGATTGACAACTGAGACTTTTAAATCAAAAACCAAAAAGAATATCCCATAAATCTCTAATGCCATAAAAAGCTAGTTTTTATTCAAAAAAATCATGATAAAAGAATTGGCATACAGACTACCTGGTATTCCGCCTAATTGTAGTTTTTAAACTGAGACTTTTAAACAAGATTATAACTGATATGGGTGTTTTAATAAACATTAAAAAACAAGAATTTGGGTTTATGTTTATCTAGCAAAGGACTTTTATTATACAGCTTTTTATGTCTGAGTGACATGTAAATATCATATGTATTCCAATAAATTTTATATTATTCAGTGTTCAGGAAGATTTAAAAAATAATTTGCACTAATCATTTCCTGAATAATGAAAGTGTTTAAGAAGCTAGAATATTCTGGTATATGGGGAAAAATTACTTGATGTTATGATTGCAAAAAGTTTATTTTTTAATGTACCTTTGATTTACATTTCGGGTCACCATCAGGGTCAGTCAGCGTTCCTCCATAATACTGGGGCAGTTCCTCAGGAGCTATATATTTCTTAAGCACCTCCTGCCAGTTATCTGCAGAAATCCAAAGAAAAGTAAACAATAAGGGGCACATTTACTAAGCGCGAGTGAAGGTTTCGAATGAAAAAAACTTCGAATTTCAAAGTATTATTTTGGGTACTTCGACCATCGATAAGGCTACTACGACCTTCGACTTTAATTTGAACGATTCGAACTAAAAATCGTTTGACTATTCGACCATTCGATAATCGAAGTACTGTCTCTTTAAAAAAAACTTAGACTTCATACTTTGCCACTTTAAACCTACCGAGGTGCAATGTTGGCCTATGCGGACCTTCCCCAGCACTTTTCGAAGTTTTTTTTGATCGAATAAAAATCATTTGATCAATTAAAATTGTTCGATTAGAAGGATTTTATTTTTATTCAATCGATCTAAGTATTTGTGCTAAAATCCTTCAAAATCAGCCAGTGATGGAAAAAGACATAAATGAGCCCCACAGCAAAATCATTTTAGGGCTCTCCCCTAAATATTTAATATACAGAAACTGCTTATTAGTAAGTATATCCTGGTCCACCCACCCCCAGCAGACACATGGGCTGTTTTCTCACTAGTTATCCCTCCCCCTGAAAATATCCCTGAAAAAATTTCAAACACTAGCATGCATTGTTGACAAGACAAAAACATTAGTAATTCCAATTATCATGCAAATAATGCTCTGAATTCTTTCCTCTGATAAGAATAAAAATGTATATTTTTTTCCAGATCTATGTGCATTACTTACCACCTAAAACCATGATCTTTCTGCGGGTGTCCTCACTCAGAAAGTGCTTGATGAGATTATAAGCCACCGGGAAGAGTTTAGGCGCTGACAAAAGAAAAACAAAAAGCATAGTTTACAAATGCAGTGCAAAGTGCAACATTTTTTACCCACAATGCGTCTGCTGCACACACTATTTTTCCTGATTTTTTTTTGTTGGAATGGTGCAATGTTAATAATGGCATCAACGTCCAATTCCCTTGGACTAATGCCCAAGTCCTGCTAAGGGAATCCTACTACTAGCAGGTACAGCATTGCACAAGTTGCACATTGTGCTTAAATAGTGATAATGCCAAAGAATAACTGTTGAGAGAGAAAGAAGAAATGTAGCTAGGCAAGAATTCTTTCTTGGCCTATTTATCAATGGTTGAATACATAGTTTGCCAGAATGGTAGTCCCCGGCTCTCTCTACATATTCACATGTGTATGTTTTTAGGGGAATATTTATCAAAGTAAGTTTGCTCAGCTTTCACCCTTTATCAAATGACCATATTACTGAATATGATACTACCTGGGTGCATTCTAGCTTAGGTCTCTTTACCTTTGATAACAAAGAGCCTTTTCAGTGCCTCTGGATAATTATCTTCAAACATCTGCAGAACCTGGAAAACAGAGAAAAAAAATCTATAACTAGAATCCTCATGTAAATACACAGTTTTTGTTACAAACTTGGGCATTGACCCTACTGATAGACACAGGGGCGTTTCTGAGGCAGGACCCACCTGAAGTGGCTCCTACAATGCCGCCCCCTCACCTTTCCTGAGAGGGGGTCTGTGGAGGGGGGACGCAACACTAGTGCTATAAAAAAACCTATAAAACCCTTTTTTTAAAATTGGTTCTCAAATGAAATGCCTACAATACGGATCTGGAAAGCCATCAAGGAGATCATATAGCAGTGGCCCTCCTAATTTCTATCTATAGGCGTATGACCACAATGCAAAATAATATTTTTAGTTTAGTGCTATACTGTAGATTGAAACTGTTTCTAATGTATGGTATCTATAAACATTGTACGTAAGCAATGATGAGACCTGGCATACTTGTTTTTTTGTTTTGAATTTCTTTTTTTTCTGTTTAGTAAAAATAATAAACATACATTAAAATTAAACAAATAAAAAGAAACTAGAACACTTCCCACCCACAATTCTCTGTCTTTTCAAAGAAAACTGCAGAGTGTTCTTTGTAAGGGTAAGCAGAACAACTAAGGGGAAGCCAAAAATCTAAAGTTACTGTACATTATAGCTTGAGTTCTTGAGTTAGTTAGGGTCAAGAACCAACTGCTGCATCACTCTGTTGAACTGCTATGGCTGCTCCTCTAAAATGTGTCTGTGAGGGTGAATGTTTGGAAAAGTGCTAATGTTAAAGGAATTGTTCAGTGTAAAAATAAGTGATTTGATGTATAACAAGTCAGTCAGATCACTACTTCCTGTTTTTCAGCTCTCTTGGTTTACACTGACTGGTTACCCTGGTTACCAGGCAGTAACCAATCAGAGACTTGAAGGGGGCCACATGGGTCATATCTGTTGCTTTTGAATCTGAGCTGAATGCTGAGGATCAATTACAAACTCACTGAACAGAAATGTACCATGTGGTCTCCCTTCAAGTCGCTGACTAGCTCAGAGTTATAGAGCTGAAAAGCAGGAAGTTGGATTCTGGCTGTTTTATTAGACATCTGTTCACTCCATATATTACATTTTTGTAACTATATTAGAAACATTTTTTATTTTGCACAGCCTATCTATTTACCCAGTTTTTATTTTCACACTGAACTGTTCCTTTAATCTACTATGTATATCTGAGTAATTATAATAGAAAGCTCAAACCAGAGAGTCTATACAGTGTTTGCCTGCAGTACAGCTACAACATTTAGAGGGAGCCTTTTAAGTAACACCCTTCCCCAATGCAGGTGTTAATTCGGGGTTCCTCTTTGCATTTATGTGCCGTGTTTTCTGTGCAAATATAGAGAAGAATGTAAAGAGGCAGAAACCTATGATTATTACCTATAATAATACATGTCGTTTTGCACTCTGAACTGCCCCTTGTGTTAGTAAATAAGCTCTTCTATATGTTATTTCTTACCTCTCCATATAACTCCACTGCAGGTTTCCAGAGGTGCTTCAACCCCAGACCTTCCACATCATAAATCATAACCACGTCTTCCACCCTCTTGTCGAGCTACAAATAAATAAATACATTTTTTTATTCAACACCTACCCCCATAGGTAATTATAGGCCCAGTAGCAGGTCTGGACTGCGAGTCAAAATAGGCCCTGGCATTCCAAGTACACAGAGGCCCAAATAGTCCTCCACCAGCCCACTAAATAGTGACTTTCTATGGGACCGTACAGCAGCCCCTCCGGCATTTGCCAGAACCCACAGATTGCCAGCCTGGGCCTGCCCAGTAGCAGTATACTATAGCAGTCAATAAATAGTTGCTTATGAATAGGTGACCAGTAAATGCTATCTGATGATTGTCTGCTATGGATTACTGCTTTTAGGCAAACAATGCCATTTGCATACAGTATGGGGCTAGCACACTGAGAAACAGCAGCAATGGCAATCCAGCAGTTTAAAGAAGAACTAAATGCCACCAAAGCCCTTTATTGAGTGCCTCTGAAAACTCCTCAAGTAGCCTCTAATGTGATTTTCTGCTAACTCATAGCACAGTCACTGGACTATGGTCAATTACCCAAGTTTAGAGGCCAAGTTTGGATAATCAACCCTATAACACCAACATCTATGATAGCTGTAACTTCACTTCCTACTGATATTTTGACCCCCTAAGCTTAGTTTCTCAGCAGAAGCCAGCAAGCACATTGGTGTGGAAACAACAGCTAACAAGCCAATAGACATGTGAGTGCTGTTGATGAGAGAAGAAACACTAAGGCAACTTGCTTCCACATTAAATGATGATAGCCTTAACCCAATAACTATAAATATGTGTAGTGTGTAAATAGCATCAACATGAACGGAAACCTTAAATTTGCCAAAGACTTACTTCAATGCGTGCAAGTCATACTTGCTTTAAAATCAGTGACTTGTCTCATTTAGATATCTTGAATCATGTGGCTATATCTATGCTACTTCTTGTATTGACTGACCACTGCACTGCATAACATCCACAATATGTGGCCAGAGACAGTGGCTTTTACCTTTTCACTCTGCATTCGGCATGCGCGGTACAGAAGCTCACAGTCCCGCATTTTGGTTTTCATGAGGTCCTGCTTTGAAGCTGAGAACAAGAGTCCCTTGGGATCTAGGGGCCCAATAACATCATACCAGATGGGACTGTTTTCCCTATCATGTCCACACAAGCCTCCTGACAGGTATTTCTGAGCCACCTATGGGAGACATAAAAAAAAAAACTGCTCTGTAAAGGAAGTGTGAGGAGACACACAGCAACTTAAATGAACAGGAATACCAAAAAATTAAAGTGTATCAAGGTAATTATAATATAATGTACTGCTGCCCTGTGTTTTAAAAAGTTCTGTGTTTGCTTCAGAAAGACTAGTATAGTTTATATAAACAAGCTGCTTTGTAGCCATGGGGGCTGCTATTTAAGATGGAAAAAGGAAAACACAGGTTACACAGCAGATAATAGATACATGTAAGTCTGGTAAAACACAATTCTATTCTACAGTGCTTATCTGTTATCTGCTATGTAATCTGTGCCTTTTCTCCTTTTTTGCAACTTGAATTTCTGAAGCAAACACAGAACTTTTACCAGGGAAGTAGTCATGTGTGGGCCGGCCTGTGGGTTGGGTGGATTTGGGCTCACTTCCACACACTGTTTGCAGGCTGGGGTGGGTTCGGGTTGAACTTTAGCCTGCATCCACCCCGTCCGTGACCTTACAGTGACCAGCTTTCATGCGTGGCTTTTTATAGTCTTGTGCCTGCATGCCCCTCCAGTTCCATGGCATCAGAGCGGGGAGGGCATTGGTCTATAAACAGAGAAGTGCACCAGGTTAGGATCAGGTACGGGTGCTGAAGGCCCGGGTTAGGGTCAGGTGCACACTGAATTTTTGTCAACCGCACATCACAGTGCAGGACAGCAGTACATTATATTATAATTACTTTTTGATTTTTTGGAGTTACTTCAATAAAGACAATAAAGCTGTTTTTGTGTTCCATACTCAATGTATATACCCAAGTTAATCTAATAAAATAATATATCATTTGTTTCGTTTAAAAGGAACCCTATACTCATGGGCAGCCATGACGCTTTGTGTTTTCTAATGGTAAAGTCAGCCCAGTGATTTAGCCAACTCAGATGCCATGTATTATAATGTACAGCTAGCTTACACATACTGAGGGAAATTGCAGTGAGCTTCAATCAAATGTCTATGGTTTGTAGGGTTGTAGATACCATGATTAAATACTAACTCAAACAATTTACCTTTTGTCCATCCACATGTCTGAACTTCAGGACACCAGCAAAATCACCAGATATTATGACCAAAAGAGATGCCATTCAACCAGTGTCTATGCAAAGTGTCAGTAGATTTCCATGTCCTGTTCAGACATCATTATGTACTGGGCTATGATGCAACAATTTTATGGAGAAATGTCCCATACATGCGTCTTAAATATTTGAGCTTTATTTTTCTAATATTTGCACTTAATTTAGTGTAAGAGAGCTGAGAGTGGGAGCTTAAATTACAAAGTGCATATGTACGTAGGTATTTTGTTTGTAGGAACTGTGTGTGTGCAGCAATATTTCTATATACATTATACACCTATGAATTCAACCAGATGCAGGAAGGGTGGGTCCTGCATGCATTACAAAACTGTCAGAGTAAGGATTAATACTAATCAGACAAGTTTCTTTGGGCAGAACAGATTTACTTGCATATAAACCGATAAGATTGTAGTTATGATAAACCTGATAACCTGTTAACACTAACAAGGCTTACATTCCAAGATCCGACATTTCTAGTTCATAAACTCATATGCACTATGTCCTACATATTCCTTCAAATACGTCAAAAAGGCTTTCCAAAGCAAACAGTGGAAGGTAGAGGGTGTAACTGTACACAGACAGAAATACATTCAGTTCATTATGAATCCACTTAATGTTGTGATAAATTCTTTTGGACACTTCATGAAAAGATTTTAAGGGCATGCACACGGCACACAGACGCAGCAGAGCAACTTCAGGTATCATGGATTACCATAGATTAGTTTTATCCTCAGATTAAGTCAGGTGATTGAAGAATTAAATTGCTAATTATTTTACAAGCAGTCCAGCAAAGAAATATTGCAACCCTGGCATAAATTCAAGGGATGCACTGAATTTTTGCATGTGGCTGAATCTTAAATGATACACTAAGGAGCCCATACCATAATGTGCTTACTCAAACTTGCTGAGAATAAAAATATAGTACCATCTATGAACAAAAAGCTTTTGCCTTCTACTGTCCAGAGTTGTAAAATAATCTGGCTTCAAGGGTTTGGATGTGGCTTGGTTTAGCAGTTCAGATCCTGCAGAATCCTTCATTGAGGAATTAGGCCAAATCCGAGATATGATACATAAAATCATTTGGCCCTAGAGCAGGCCAGCCCAGAAATTCACAGTAAGTGCTGTAATAGGTGTAATATGGCATTCAGATTTAGAGGTTATGGTCTGCAAACTGAAGTATTCACTTATTTATTATGTTGTGCAAAATAAATGGAGAATTTATCAAGGTGTATTTTATTTTATGCTATGCGAACGCCTAATTTGCCACCATTATTCTACATCGCTTCAGACCTCTGTAACTTCTGGCAGAAATTGCTCTAAGAAAAAATGCATAAAAAATTTCACCTTTTTTTTGTAATGAAGCCTGGTATAATAAATTTGCCCCAAAATCTACCATTAAGTTGTGAACTGTGAAATATAACACAGGCCCAGAGGATAAATCATTGTATTTTCTGGAAATGCATAAAAAATGGAGAGCCCATGTAACAACTGTATACAATTGAAGTAAACTTCAATTAAGCATTTTGTTTTTTGCCACGTGTTTTATTGTGTCTAACATTTATGAACTTATTAAAGGCAGAGATAGGGAGAACAGAAAAAAAGTTATGGTACAAAACACATGCCATTAGCATGGAGCAAGTCTGAAAGCAGGATCTTGAAGTAAGATGCTAGTTTAATAGAACAGTGTAGTCCTGATGCACCTATGAATGTGAAGTAAGGTAGCATATGGCAATATAACTCTCCCATGAAAACTTAATGTTTTTTGTTTTTTTTCAAAGTAGTTTCTAGCCAGTCCATTGTAAAGTGTTTTCTGAATACATTCAGTAGGGGTGTAACTGTTGTCATTTTATTTTAAAGAAAAAAAGTGAACTGGAACTGGTCTTCCTGCTTGACATTATAGCTGTGAAAGAGAGATGCATTCCTTATCTCAAGTGCAAACTGTTAGTAAAGAATTTATTCAATTGTACTGTTTGTTTACTGATTGTATTTATCAGAGGATCAATTTACACTCGCCCTTTTTAAATATGTATCTAGAAACACCTACAAACAAGAGAATAAAGAGTTGTGTGTGGCTAACTCTGGTGATCTCTATTTTCACCTTAAGGGTGGTGCCAGACAGGAAGATTGGAACTTTGGAAATCCGAAGGGATTTGTATGCCATCCCGTCAGCGATTCGTATTCTTGACGGCGTGTAGGCATTTAGTTAGATTAGTCACTCACAGTAGAGAAAATTTGTCACTGGCCCACTAATCTCCCCGTCTGCCACCACCCTTACATCCAACTGAGATTGATGCTTCTATTATATATACATACTGTAGCACAGGGCTGTCCAACTGGCGGCCCGCATGCGGCCCACAACCCCCCCTTCTTTGGCCCCCCAGATGCTGTCTGTTTACCATATGTAAACTTTAAAAGGTATCACTACAGAGATAAACTGCACCCTGCATTGTATAAACCTCAAATTCAGACTCTAACCCCCTGTATTGTTCACACCTGTGATCCCCCTGTATTGTTCACACTTGTGACACCTCTATTGTTTATATCCTAAAACCCCTGTACTGTTCACACCTGAGATCCAGACTGAAACTGCCCACATTGTTCACCTGTTCACACCTTATACAAACTGCTAAAGGGGAACCAGCACTGTATGTAGTACATATTAGACTGAGAGCTTTACTTGTCTCCTGCTCTGTTCTGCCTTCCCTCCCTGCAGGGCTGGAACTGGGGCAGGCAGAGTAGGTGCCCACCTAGGGCGCAATCATGGGGGGGGCACACTTTTAAGGAGAATTTCCTTTCTTTCTTTTTTAAACCCTGATTTGCTTGGCCTTTAATAGTTTTTCAACTTTATAAATCCCCTGCTCCAGACAGAATCATTCCCCAGCTCCCTTTTGGCAGCTGCTGGCACAGGTACATATTTGTGGGCAATATCTTGGCTGCTACTTGCACAGGTAAACACATGATATGATGGATATTTGGCTGCTGCTGGCATAGTTATACATTGGGGGCAAAAATATGATGGATGTTTTGGTTTATGCTGGCACAGGTACAGATTGGGGCCTGGGGGCAATCTGAGAGATTGACTGCCATTGGCATAGGTACAAATGGAGGCAATATGATAGGTGCTGGCACAGGTACAGGGGGCTATATGACTGGTAAGGTGGGAAATGGTAATGCAGGACTGGGTGGGGGGCACTGATTGAAGCCTTTGCCTAGGGTGCAAAAATACCTTGGCCCGGCCCTGCCTCCCTGTGTGTGCCATCTTTGCTTGCCCAGTGCTGCTTGTGTGTGCCATTCTCTACTTGCTCAGTGCTGTGTGTGTGTGCCATTCTCTGCTTGCCCTATGCTACCTGTGGAATGTAAGCCTGTTAGGGGTTTGTTCTTGGGGTTATTAGCATTTGGAAATTGTTGTTAGGGGCCCCTGAGGTGTTTAATCATTTGTTGGGGGGTTTTGTATTATCCACAGGGTAGGATGAAGCATATGGATTTAAGGGTATATTTTTAACATGACTTCAATTTTTCACATATGAGTGATGAGGGATTTCCCTGCAGTGAGCACCAACCATTTGATTTTTTGGTGTGCTGCCACCGTTAATGTGGATATGATCTTAAAAGTTCTTGTGGTAATATGGGTGTGGTTTACAGTGGGTGTGGTTTAAAATGGGGCGTGGTCAACACTGACTTCCATTATTGCCCCTCCTCCACATAGGCCAGTAAAATTTTGGCCCTCGGTACCACAGAACTTGGACAGCACTGCTGTAGTATATTTAATAGAAATCTAATAAACTGTGCTCCCAAATGGGAGACTTAGGTCAGATTTATCAAGGGTCGAATTTTGAAGTGAAAAAAACTTTGAAATTCGACCATCGAATAGGGTAGTCCGACATTCGAATTGTACGATTTTTAAGATCATTCGATAGTACAATTTTACAAAAAAATCCTTCGACTTTTCAAAACGTAGCCAAATACTGGCTATAGGTTCTAGGAGGTCCACATAGGCTAACATAGCAATCCGGCAGGTTTAAGGTCGGAGTTTTTTAAAGAGATAGTACTTTGATTATCGAATGGTTGAATTTGTGAAGTATTTTCAATTCGAATCAAAGTCGAATTTGGCCTATTCGATGGTCGAAGTACCCAAAAATGACTTCGAAATTCAAAGTTTTTTCATTCGAAAATTCACTTCGACCCTTAGTAAATGGGCCCCTTAATTTTGTGAAAGCTTAATCATAGTGATGCAGTCCAGCGTCATCTCTTCAGTGGTGTACACTACTGCAAGAACAGCTTACATTTAACTGTTTTCACTTACATGCTACATATCCAAGAAAGATAATACAAATTTAAGAACTAATACTAGGACCAGAGTAGGCCAAAACAATTGTGTCTGCAGTGGGTTTTTCAGCAGATACAAAACACTTGCCACATTTACACTTACCTCTGGAGGCTGCCATTTTTCCAGCACATTATCTGCATTCATTTGCTTTCGAAATTCAACATGCTATAAAACAGAGCAAGAACAGTTATGAGATAGAATGTATCATGGAAAGTAATATGGAAACTAAGACTAAGGCAAAGACACAAGATACAGTGCTCTACTGTTACGTTTGCAATGATAACCTTTATTTTATAGCCTTTTATCGATAGCAAGCACACTGTTGAGACTGTATAAAGAACAAGGCTAAAAAAGTTAAGTTTTAGAAAGCAAAGGTTTATTCGTTCCATTGGTGTCTGATCCAATCTGATTAGTGCTGAATAGTTTGCATTTTGGTTGGTCTACCACCCCTAGTAAAGGTGGAATGCAGCAGGTGGAATGCAGCATGTTGCCTGAAGGCCCCTCCAAAAGAGCTGATTGCATTTCTTCCTGCACTTGCATGCAGCTGAATGCTTTAAAACTAAGAAACGCTTGTCAGTATGAGCCGTTAGCGAGCCTGCCAGTCGTAGTTCATACAGTCATTTACCCCATTAATGAGTGTGAAAACTGCCTATCTACATGTGTGCCTAATTACAAGTGATCTGGTAGTTTTTCATGGGCCAAACACGAAGCCGACCTTAATGGCTCTTACACACGGACGTTTTTTACTGCATGTTTTTTTAAAGGGTTTGAAGTGCGTTAAAACACAGGTTGAGTGAGAAAAAATGCATTAGCTAATTGATTCCATTATATTCTGCCAGGTTGAGTTGCGTTTTACTATATGCAGCATGATGCATTTTCTTGTGCTTGACGCACGTTCAGCAATCAACCTCAACCAGTGGCTCGTGAGCAACATGCTGCTCACCAACCGTTTGAATGTTGCTCCCAGTGGCCTCAAAGCAGGTGCTTATTTTTGAATTCCTGGCTTGGAGGCAAGTTTTTGTTGCAGAAAAACCAGGTGTACTGCCAAACAGAGCCTCCTGTAGTCTGCCAGTCAACATAATGACTACCAAATGGCCAATCATATTTTGCACCACCCAGGAACATTATTCAAGCTTGCTTTGCTCCTCAACTCTTTTAACAACAGACTGCTGCTCATGGGTGATAAAGGTTGGGGATCCCAGAGCTAGGTAATGGTTATCTAACCTGGTGTTAATCTCTTAAATCTATATGCCATTTCCTGACAAATGAATCCCTGGTTCAAATTAAAGTACAACAAAAAGTTCTTGATTAGTTATACTTGGTGTGGGGCAATTTATCTATACAGCTCTGGCTAAATGAATACTGTCCTGAAAATGTAATATAAGCTTCATCTCACTTAAATATGAAACATTCTTCATAAAATAAAAAATAATATTAAAAATTCTATACCATTTCAGATATAATAAAGTTTCTCATTAACAGTTGGATCTAATATATCTAGAGGGGCTTTCCTAGCAGATATATTAGAGCTCACTTAACTGATTCCAGCACAAACAATCTAACATACCGTAACAACTTTGGAGCAAATCCTGTATGTAGAGAGACAGGATTTCTATTGACTTTAAATGAGCAAGCTCTAACATATCTTCTAGGCAAAATGAGTCCGTCCTCAAAGGCTATATCAGACCTAACTGTCAATCAAAATCAGACTCCCAACTCCTACATAAAGAAAGAATCAAGAGAGAGGCAGATGGTATGAGGGGGAAGTGAAGTTAGTGAAAACAAACTTGATTTTTTCCGATTCAGAATTTTTAAAGGGGCGGTTCACTTTTAGTATGTTATAGAATGGCCAGCTTCTGACTCTTTTCAGCTTTAAAACCCCCATCTAAAAAAACAGATGTAAGGCTTTGTAAGGCTACAAATATATTGTTATTGCTACTTTTGATTAGTCATATTTCTATTCAGGCCTCTCCTATTCATATTCCAGTCTCTTATTCAAATCAATGCATGGTTGCCAGGGTAATTTGACCCTAACAACCAGATTGCTGGAATTGGAAACTGGAGAGCTGCTGAATACAAAGCTACATAACTCAAAAACTGCAAATAATAAAAAAATTAAAACCAACTGCAAATTTTCTCAGAATAACACATTAAACTAAAAAATAACCCTTTTAATTGATTACATTTAAATTTCTTATTTCAGTATGATACAGCGTACACTAAATTTACATTTTTGCAATAGTTCCCCTGTTAGGAGGAAGAAGGTGTGCTCAATATTTCCCACAATCCTGTGAGCACCAGCAACTGATTTCATATCACTTTCCTGCCCACTCAGGGCCTCTCCTGCCATGAAGCAAGGTGAGAACCTTGCCTGAAGGGGTGGCAAAAAGCCACCTCTTGTAACTTTAAGAGCCGAATTTCAGGGTTTTAAGATGGAAATTCGGCTCCGCTAATGCAAAGAGCGCAGTTGCGCTCAATGCACTAGCGATGCTGCCCTCTTTTGACCTGCTCCGTCGCTTATTTTTAAGCACGGAGCGGCAGAGGGAGGGCGGCATCTGGCTGCGGCCTCAGGTGGCAGCAGTCCTGGGATCGGCGCTGTGCCCACTATTGCCTTCCATACTGCCTTCAATCCCCTTCTGAATGGAGATGAGCTAAGTGACAATTTTATAGTTATTACCGTTAAATAATGCCCGTAACAATTGGCCCATTTAATAAATACACACACCCCCATTCATTGTACAAAACCAGTACATTTTGGTGTGCTTTTTGCATTCTGGGTACACCTGCATTAAATTAAAATAATCCACTTTCTATGTTATGCTTTATTAGTGTGATTGCAATGGCAAGTTGTGCAGAGCAGGTTAAATACGCTTGTTATTATCACAGCTTCATTAGGTATAAAGTCCTCACCTTTCGGAGCATATTCTCTGCTTTCTGCAGGTTAAAGCTTCTGGCTGGGGAAACAAATAGGAGATTACACAGAGATTATATTACAGGACAACAACCTCTAATCTGTAACTCTTTAACTACTCGGGATCCATGATTCTCTACCTAACCTAAATCTGTGGCAGTATCTCTGATACATTTTCCCATATAACTGTTATCAGTCTTCACCCCTAAACTGATAAATTTGTCTTAGAACTACTTTAATCTCAGTGGCCAACGGGGAGATTTGTCACCAGTGATAAAAATGCAGGTGACAAATCTCCCGAAAATGTCTCTCCATTAGAAATAACTGAAATTTCTGGCGGTAAAACCAATGCATCTCTTACTTCTTCCGAAGTCGCCTGAAATTGCCTTTGGTGGAAACTTTTGGCGACTTTTTGATACGTAGGTTTTATCGCCAGCGATTTCAGTTATTTCTAATGGAGAGGCATTTTTGGGAGATTTGTCACCCGCAGTCATGCATAAATAATCGCTGGCAACAAATCTCCCCGTCAGCCACTGCCCTTATACTATTTCTAAAATAGTACTACGAATCAAGGGTCAGTAGCAACAGACAAGCGGGTCAAGCCTGTCAAATAAATAAAAATAAACCATGCCTTGCAAAGTATGTAGTGCTCACTGAGATTTTATTCACTGTGATATTCATTTTTTAATTAAAAAACAGAAATAAAGCTGTATTCTGCCATGCCCGGGTTCACACCATCGGCCTCCGGATATACGCACATCCCCTGCTGTGCTGCCTGCAGTATACCTTTGTGCACTCCAGCGGGCCCCAAGGGGGTGTCGACCCAAGTCTTTTCCTGTATTTGCAGACTCATTTTTTTTTAAAAATGTATAAAGAGAGATAATAACAACATACTGCTTTGCTTGTCCATATAAAGATTCATTTATTGCCATCGCAAGCACCCTACCATATCACTTTGGTGCTGATTCTTTTTTGTTTCTTGTGGGCTGCTCAATATGGTGCTTGTGGAGGAGGGAGAGGGTTAAATTCTGTTTGAAGCTTATGGAATTGCTCATGCTATCTATTATAAGGGTAAAGTGCTTGTTGGACACCCCCAAGATTATCTTGTTATTTCATTCCTATATTCCGACTGCCATAAAATTCTTTTCAAGGACTCCAGTATCAAAATTCTTATCGTATGTAACAACACTCACCTCGCAACCACCGCAGTAAGAAATAGTCATCCTGAGAATAAGGGGGCAGCTTAGGCATCAGGTCCTTCACATTCTCACGGAACTGTGGAAAGAAAATAAATTATAGATTATTTACAACTGCAAATTTACAAGTGTGCAAAGTGCAACTTTCGGTCAGTATTTTTACCCACAATGCAATGTTTTTTGTCAACAATTGCAGTGTGCAATTGCGCATACACAAATTCAAAGCAATAGTGTTGCAAACACAATTGTGTTTAACATCTCAGTATTCATAGTATTTCTGGTGCTCAGTGTACAAAAGAAATCTGAGCTAAAAATATATTTGCCTCAACTGATGCAAGCTGCTGTAGGAACCCTGGAGCTACCACTATTATTTTAGGTACTGCAAAAACACACACACATTAGTTGCTGCACAGAACTTTACTTGCTTGATTTACTTGCGAGTTGTCAGAATACAACTTTACCTTTATTTGAGCTTTTAATGAAGCTGCAAAGCATAATTAGGATGCCACATAAGTGGAGCCGCCTTTAATGGTCCTTTGTAAACTATTAGTGAAAAGTCAATCAAAATGAAAACTAATTACCAAGTCTAGTATTCATAACGGGTCATGCAGGTTCCTAAAATCAGCACCAGATTTTTTCCCCCATTATTCTGGGAAGAGGTCCTGTTGCAAGAATCAATAACCTGGCGAGAGTTCTCAGAACAAGCTGCCTTTGAACACACACATATTTTGTACGACTCTGCAGAAATGAATGACTTATGTGCCGCTATCCTTGTGTCAGGTGTATGATGGCACTGAGGTTATAAACATACTGACCTTAAACAGTCAAGGACTCTTCCTTGCTCAATCAACCCGATTACATACTCACATATACTGTATTTATTCTTGGGTCATGTCCAACCCCAGTCCTCTCCCCGCCAATCCGTGCACCATTTCTAACCTGCTGTTACTGATCATATTTCAGTGCATTTTCAATACTTTCCCACATTAATTTCTAACATTAATTTGGGCAGAATTTACAGTGAGCTGTCACTGCAGGTGACTGGGTGGGGCAAAACAGGCACAGAAAAATCCATGTGTGTTTACAAGTCTGCTATATTGATTGATAGAATCCATAGGACAGAGTATACATACTGAAAAGAATGATGTAAATGGCAGGATCCTAGGACAATTTGGAATTTGTCTTCATTTTTTATTTTTTTGTACTTTATGAAATATTTGTTTTTTGTTCTCCAACTATTAGACTTAGAATGAAACTGCTAAATGGTTGCCAGGGCTTCACTTTAACAGAAACTAGAATTAAACATCAGTAGGAAAGGGCCTAAAAGAAAGGGCATGGAAGCAATTTAAAATAAGAATAGACCAAACACTTGCAGTTGATCTGCATTTGTTACTGGGGTCTGTGTCCCTGACAACCTAATTTTTGTCTTCTTCTCTTGCAAGTGACTAATCATTCACAAACCATAACATACTAAAAGTTAAACTATGAAGGTGAACATCTACATGAATTTGTTTCTTGGGTGCTTGAGAGTGCATTAACAGTCATGGAATTTGTGTGCCAATTTTGTCTTGAAACTGGATGCTTTTGCAGTTAAGCGCTGAACTGAAATGCGGACTTTGCAGCTGTCGGTGCATGCTAAAGTAAGGTCGGACGGTAGCCAATCTGTCATTTATTTTTCATGCATGCCATATTTATGCCCTATTTGCCATTGGCCTTAGTCAGCCTCTGGCATTCTAAGCAGCAGTGTAGTAAATGTTATCAAGCCTTTTGGATTAAGGGTAATGCTGCTTTGTCTTGTACCTCTGAATCTGACAGTATCTCTAAAATCCCTCCCATAAAGCAAGATGCTTCTGTTGTCTGCCAGAAAGTAAGAAGAAGCTGAAATAGAACTTTTTCCCCCAAAACTACTGTACTTTACACAATATTTCACCTTGTTTTCAGACAAATGTAAACATTTCAATACGCCTTAATTACTTGTAAGCAAGTAAACGCTCTGGCTGATATCCCCCTCCATACAGTATGTGCATTAACATTGCTGTGTGCCTTCCTACTTCCTGTTCTCCCAAAAATACTGCCTGGGCACAAAACTGGCACAAAAGGACAAATCAGTGTGGTGAGCATCCCCTGTGTTTGCGGTGTCATGTTACAATGTTTCAGGGGTCGATTCCTTTGTAAAAGTAAATTAAAAGATAGGTTTATCATATTTCTTAGCATTTACATATACCCTCAACTACAGTGCACAAATCGGATCCTCCTTTCCCAGTTATTATTGGAAATGCATGGCGGGAGGATATAGTTAACTGGCATGGGAGACTGGTTGCCATTTTGCCCCTTTGTGTTTTTATTGTTTAACCTATATTTATAAACATAAATAACAATGAGAGGATTTTATATATTCACAGTGGGGATGTTTGATTTCTGTATTTCTATGTCAAGGCAACTGTCCGTCCTTCACATACTTTGCTATGCCATTCGGTTGTAAGCTTTAAGTCTTAATTATTTTCCATTATGGAGTCAAGACAAACTAAACTTAACTACTGTAGATTACTCTTGCCCCTGCACTCTTCTGCATGTAAATCCATGTTACATCATCTGGGTTCTATAAGAATATATTTATTAGATGTACCTTGCAAGCTGCCTTAATAGATCTGAAGGAATTTAAGGACCTAGGATAGCGATCATACACATCTCTATGCCCTGCACAAGCACAATGAGGCAATACCTAACTGGAGTGAATAAGGCAGCTGAGGGTAGCTGTAAGATTAAATGCTTTACTACTATTTTGACAGATGTATTTTGTTCACCTTTTCACTACTCCAGAGACTGCTGGGATTATTCAATAACCATATTTTCCTTTTCTTGCTCTCTTTATGATTCATTCCCGCCATTCACAACTTCCATGTTACCTCTATTTTTTATTTGCTGTTTATCTTTTGTACTCACATTTTAAAACTTTGTAGGTACTTTTACTTCCATGACCATATAGTATAATGGTTGTCCATAAATATACCAAATATACCACAGATACATCAAACCAAGAAATTGTATTTTTGTCATTACAGCAGCCAGACACAGTAAGGTGATTCAAAGCATTACTGTAATATCCCAGGGCCAAATTTCCCAGCATGCTTGTGCCACCCCAAAAAACCTTCAACAACATTTGGATGTCTTACTGAAGAAGAGATTACTATAACAAATTCAACAGTAGCATGTGTAATAGCCTCAGTCACTTATTTTTGGTTACCCATTGCTAATTTGTGACTTTGCATGATTACACGCAGTTATATAACACATGGAAATAACAGAACAGTATTCTATTCCACATTAAAAAAACAGCTGCATCAGATTCCCTTTTCCAGCATGCTAGAATATGCCACTAAACTGTGAATGTGACTGTGAATGGCTATTTATTGTTTGTTGGAATGGCTGAAGTGCTAGAAGCTTTGTGGAGTGTATAGCAAAGGCAAGCCTTGGCTGTGTATAATAAGCCTTATTGTATGGCACAGTACTAGACCTCATAACATAACAAAATAGTTCTTACTATTACAGAACATATGTTTAACCTGCTATAAGCCCCATTCATGAACTTTCCAGGCATTACACGTTTTAGAAGGGGTGGCACAAGCCTGAATATCCGGCAGGGTGAGTTTTCAGCAGGTTTGTGTTTAGTGGATCTGAACAATGGCTGCAAAGGTTAATGTTTCTCATTTGTTGATCTTGCTGTGTCTGCTCAGCTCTAGGTTATGTTATGGGAGAGATCCAAATACTTCCGCGAGCATCAGTGCAATTAAGAGGTTAATGAAGCTTGCCAGTTGCCAAGCACTAGCAGAGAAGTCAATGATAATACCAAAGGCTACTTTGCAGCACCTACAAGTTATATGTATATTAATGTTTACATTCAGGAGCTCAATAGAAGTCAATGATAATACCAAAGGCTACTTTGCAGCACCTACAAGTTATATGTATATTAATGTTTACATTCAGGAGCTGAATTAATGATCAGTGTAAACACTACATTATTTTCCTGTGCAGAAGAGACTTCCTGTTCGGGAGAGCAGCTCTAGGGCTGGTTATTTACATAATGACAAACATGTTCAGCCTCTATTTTTTCAGCAGTTGCTGGACAACCAGCCATACAGTTGGAGAACATACATGGGAATAAGGTCCATATTAGGGGCAGGTATATCTGCAGGGACAAGTGCAGACTTACAGTGACATTTTCTAAGACATATTGGGTGACAGGGGGTTAAGCTTAACCCCTCCGTGTAGTTCAACTACATCTAGGAGCCCCCAACAGCTTTGCTGCCAGATGCATGAGCATGAAAGGGTTAATGCTGCCCCACTTGGCGGCAGAGGGACTGGATTGGGGCAGGAGGTATATGGGCAGAGCAGGGCTCCGTGGCAACCTGAGCAGCAGATGTAGAGCCGGGAGGAACAAGCGAGGGGTCAGTTCTCACCTTCACTAGGGCCTCCTCCTGCTTAGGGCTCAGATCCCCAACTCTCCCACTCATTGTGCAGCCGCTGCGCTGTTTCCAGTCACAGAACTCAAGCGTGCCTCAGACAGCGAGCGCCACCGTGTCCCTGTTACATTCCCGGGGCATCTCTCTGTTATTATATGCCAGATTCGAGCCACGCCTATAATATAACAAACCTGCCCTCTTTCTCTTAAAGGGACCCAAAACAAGAACCGGTGGAGCTGGCACGATGACAGGGCGCCTATACAGACTGCCTGTTCGCTGATTGGTTCTCTGGGTCCCACTGTTGACAGCTTTAGCAATTGCCTTTTACGTCATGTTCTGGGGAAAGTTTCCCTCAAAGAGATTATACTTGCCTCACAGGCAGCTTCCCTTCCCCATTCCCATTCATACCTCCCAACTGTCCCTTTTTCGGAGGGACAGTCCCTCTTTTGACAGCTCAACCCGCAGTCCCTCATTTGTACTGGAAAGTCCCTCTTTTCTCTGCACTGAACAGCCAGAAAAAGAAACAAAGTTTCTCACTTAATTGGCTTTTAGCAGAGAGCCCAGAACAGCTAACAGGTGCAAATAAGATACTTTGTAACAATTTTGAGACACAAAAACACAGTTTAGATAAGGAGAAATATTTTCAAACTTTCATAACCTGCCAAATTCTGTAAAACAAACATGGTAATTAGGAGGTGTGGCCACAGAAAGGGGTGTGGTCAAAAAATTGCTGCGCTATGTGTGGAAAAAAAAATTGTTCCCTCTTTTTACTTCCAAAATGTTGGGAGGTATGCGGTGGGTAACGTGAGGTAGAAAGGAGTGCGTAGGGTTGCCAGGTTGGTGGTTTTCCTGCTAAATTGGGCTACTGATTTAAAGCCTAGGCGGATTTTGAAAGTACAACCTAGCCAAGGTACAGATTTGGGCTACTTCTTGGTTTGTACTTTGGAAACCAGCCAAAGTTTTTTCTTGCCCTAATGTTCCAACAGGGGTGATCCTGGCCCCTCCGCCGCCTGAGGCAGCAACTGCTGCTGCCCCCCTTCCCCCGGAAATTCGCTCTTAAAGTACCAGGAGCAGCATTTTTGCTGCCCCTGGTACCTAGTGGGGCGCTGCCGCCTGGACCGACAGCCTCAACTCGCCTCATTGGCGAAGCACCCCTGTGTGTCTAGCCTGTGTCTCCCAAAGCACGTTGGGTAATGCAGTGTCGGACTGGCCCACTGGGATACCAGGAAAACTCCAGGTGGGCCCAGGTGTCAGTAGGCCTCTTGCTTCTAACCATTTAGCCTATTTCATGATCCTTACCTATTCCTTTATGGGGAAAAATGCTTAATAATGGAAAAATATAGTAAGTAGATATAAAGACTAGAAGAATAAAGAGGTTGAGAGGAGGAATAATAGTTTGGAAAGTGGGCCCACGATCTAAGGTTGTCTGGTGGGCCCCTGGCATCCCAGTCCAACACTGGGGTAATGTATTTTTTGTTTACCAATTTGCCAGCTGCCAAGTTTAACGTAAGACTACAATACCCAGCATGCAATGGGCCTGACTTGTGTAGACGTTACCAGCTTTTGGGCTCTGTACCCCAGTCTCCCGTCCAGGACCGGAACTAGGGGTAGGCAGAGTAGGCACGTGCCTAGGGCGCAAATCTGGGAGGGCGCCAGGCACGTACCTCCTCTGTCGCCTACCCAAGTTCGGTTCCCTTCTCTGCCCGACTCTATGCATTTTTCGCACTATTTGCGCTCCTGCGCATGCGCGTGAACTTCAATTCGCGCACGCACGCGCAAATTTGCGCGCACTAAACAGGTGCCGCGACTGCCGGGCCTGCCTAGGGCGCACTGCTCCCGTCTCTCTTAAACATTCTTACATCCAGTGACTTTCCTCAATTTCAGACAAATTTGGGGCAAAAATCTGGCTGGCCAAAAAATATCTAGAGGTTGATCTGTTTTACCAATATTTATTGAAATTGCATATGTATTAAGGCCTTATGGGGCCCCTATACCTCCTGGGCCCCCCTCTGTAGTTACAGCCCTGGTGACAAATCTGTCCCATTCTACTTAATGGAAAAATCTACAAAATAGCGAAAATTTGAAAAAGGCATATTTTCACACATATTCATTTATTTATTAGACTTTTTTTTTACTGCACATATTGTGCTATTTTTTGGGATACTTTTCAAGTTCCTCTTGAAATAGTTTGGGGCTTATTTTGTAGCTGACTTTGGGTCTTTTCAAAAATTAGACTTGACAACCCTGCAGCTCTAGGAGGCAGCCCTCTGCATACACACTGCGTTCTTCTACAGAACTACACAGATATATTGTATCACTATTCCTCAAGAGCTGTAGTTGAGCCTCCAGAGTTGCAGTTTGGAAATATCCGAAGTTGTACAGTCTGTCACTCTGTCACCCTGTCACTGATATAGGGTAGTGCTATATATATGTGTGTGTATTGTGCACGCAGCGATCTACAGTACACTCATACATTAACAGAACAGACAGGGGCTTCTTACAGAAATAAAATAGAAATTCATACAAAATACACTTACATTCAAGATTCACATGTTAAGAGACAAGAGGAAGAAGGTAAATGCCACATAGAGCTTACATTCTAAGTGGGTGGGTAAATTACAGACATGAGTTTCAAATGTCCATGGAGTACAACTTTTGCTCATACAAAAGTGCGAGTTGAAATTAACTCCTCCCATTAAAGCTGTGAAGTTTTTAGAAAGAAAATAAATGCTGGCAGGGCTGTCATAGTTGCCTGACCTCAGCTCACTGTATTCTCTCAAAAACTGATGCATGCATTGATGGTCCTGATCAACCGAGTAACAATAGTGCACCGGTCTCACCTAAAAATCTTCAGAGGGACCCAGGCACACAGCAGCCCCTACTCAGTCCTCCCATCACCTGCCCACCCTCTCTGCCTGCTTCCCAGCCGCTTGCATCTGAGAAGGTAAGAAAGTGGTTGAGTAGAGACTAGGAAGCGGACTAGTGATGTTTAGGTCAGGAAAAAGTGAACCTGCAGCTGACCCTAACCCACCGAGTGTTTCTATTTATATACCCACAGCCACCCCGCTGTGATATCATGGAAGGGGGCAAACAAGCGTGCAAGTACATAAAAACGAGCACGTCTGGCAGTGGGGCACTATGAGGTCATGGTTGGGGTTAAGCGCAGGCTAAAGTTCAGCTGCACGTGGCCCACAAACTTTGTGCTGCAGTCAACTCAAACGCATCCAACCCGCTGGTCATGTGGGCTGCAGGTCAGCCTGGTCAGCACATCACTAAAGTAGACCCTGTGGTCCGGGCCCCCCGGTTTACATGGGTCTGCTTTCTGGATAGTCTGGACTGGGAGTCAAAAAAGCCCTAGGCAGTACAGAGAGGCTCAATCAGCTCCCCACCAGCCCACTAAATTGTGACTTTCTATGGCATCTTAAGGCAGCCCCTCTGGTACTTTCCAGAACCCAACAGATTGCCAATCTGGGCCTGACCCCTGGTCCTGATGTAGTTACCCTCCTCTGATATACCACCCCTCACTTTCACAACCAGATTAAATAATGTGATTGGTCTTATAAAGCGAGAGAGAGATATGAATGTGCACAGGAAGAAAATAGTCAATATATGGATGCACTGCAGGTAAATTGAATAAATCTATTTAACGGAGAAATCAACCTGTGTTGGCTTTGTAGAAAATGAATGGTACAATGTGATTCTTGCGTTTTTTCAGCGAGTTTTTTCCGTTAAAAACTATTGTTCAAATGTACATTTTGATAAATCAACAGCTAAGTGCTTTTATTGACCTGTGGTGCTATACTTTCAAACATAAACCATTTCAATACTGCATACAGACTGAAAAGAAGTCACAAAGCCACAGATATTGCAACAATATCTCATACTTAATAGGCCAGTAAGCCACAGTGAACAACATTTTCTAGGGTCTATGTCAGAGATGCAGACACCTGTAATTAGAGTTTTGAAAAGTTTCACATGGAGAATCCATGTGTTGCAATTTAGAATGTCATTGTGTTAAATATTACTTAAAACATGCACGTGCGGCCCTGTAAAATACTGGTCGGACTGGGCCGGCAGAACAGTGGGAAAAATTCCAGTGGGCCACGCCTACTCAACCCATTCCATGTCTGAAACCCTGGGAATGCTCCCCCTGACCTCCCCCAGACAGAATGGAAAGTGCAGAATGGAAAGTGAAAGGATTTGTCTGCCCCACCTTTATGTCTGAGGTATTGGGGTGGGGCAGGCAATACATGATTGACATCTAAGATTTTTTTTTAAATACATTTATAAAAGGTATGGATGTTTATATAAAAAATAGGATTGTTTTATGTTAAAAGGACATTTATTATACAGCTTTAATAGGTTCCCTTTTAAAATTTGTATCATATACATTTCCATGGGGTCAGTGACCACCCCCCACGTGAAAGCTAGAAATATTTAGAAAAAGAAGGCAAATATTTCAAAACTATAAAAAAGAAAAACTGAAAGCCAATTGAAAAGTTGCTTAGAATTAGCCAGTCTATAGCATTCTAAAAGTTTACTTAAAGGAAAACCCCCAAAATGGATATTTAAGCAAATAAAGTTATTTAAGTTTATATCAAATTAAGTGGCATATTAAAAAATCTTACCAAACTGGTATATATATATATATATATATATATATATATATAACAAACAAGGGAAAGTTGTGCTCACCACTATTTTTTAAAACCATTAGGCGGGGGTGCAATGAGGGTGTGACCACAAAATACATATAGTCAACTACAAGAGGTCCTCTGCACTCAACCCATTATCAATATATTTAAGACAGAGACATTTTGTGCATACTGCTACTAAAAAATGCCTTACCCTTTAAACAACACAGGGATTGTTTGTCCATATATTGCAATATATTTAAGCTGGCCAACTACGTCAAAGTCATCCCATATCTGGCCAGTCCTACGCTTAATTTTCATCTGATTCATTAAGAATTCAATTGCTTATACATTTTGCAAAGGGACTAAGTTTTACCTGCAACTTACTAGCTGCTTTCAAAGTAAAACTCCCAAACTTGGCTGCCCTTTTATTAGACACCAGTGGGATCACCTGACTATAGCTGGGAGGGGTGGGAGCTACAACATAGAGCTGGTCACTGCTCCTGTATAACTATAACAAACAAGGGAAAGTTGTGCTCACCACTATTTTTTAAAACCATTAGGCGGGGGTGCAATGAGGGTGTGACCACAAAATACATATAGTCAACTACAAGAGGTCCTCTGCACTCAACCCATTATCAATATATTTAAGACAGAGACATTTTGTGCATGTCTCTGTCTTAAATATATTGATAATGGGTTGAGTGCAGAGGACCTCTTGTAGTTGACTATATGTATTTTGTGGTCACACCCTCATTGCACCCCCGCCTAATGGTTTTAAAAAATAGTGGTGAGCACAACTTTCCCTTGTTTGTTATAGTTATACAGGAGCAGTGACCAGCTCTATGTTGTAGCTCCCACCCCTCCCAGCTATAGTCAGGTGATCCCACTGGTGTCTAATAAAAGGGCAGCCAAGTTTGGGAGTTTTACTTTGAAAGCAGCTAGTAAGTTGCAGGTAAAACTTAGTCCCTTTGCAAAATGTATAAGCAATTGAATTCTTAATGAATCAGATGAAAATTAAGCGTAGGACTGGCCAGATATGGGATGACTTTGACGTAGTTGGCCAGCTTAAATATATTGCAATATATGGACAAACAATCCCTGTGTTGTTTAAAGGGTAAGGCATTTTTTAGTAGCAGTATGCACAAAATGTCTCTGTCTTAAATATATTGATAATGGGTTGAGTGCAGAGGACCTCTTGTAGTTGACTATATATATATATATATATATATATATATATATATATATATATATATATATATATATATATATATATATATATATTAGAGATGCACCAAATCCACTATTTTCGATTTGGCCGAACCCCCGAATCCTTCATGAAGGATTCGGCCGAATACCGAACCAAATCCTAATTTGCATATGCAAATTAAGGGCGGGAAGGGGAAAACATTTTTTACTTCCTTGTTTTATGACAAAAAGTCACGCGATTTCCCTCTCTGCCCCTAATTTGCATATGCAAAATTAGGATTCGGATTCGGTTCGGCCGGGCAGAAGGATTCGGCTGAATCCGAATCCTGTTGAAAAAGGCCGAATCCTGGCCGAATCCCAAACCTGAATTCGGTGCATCCCTAATATATATATGACGGCTTGAGTTTGTAAGCCGAAACGTTATATATATATCTCTATATATATATATATATATATATATATATATATATATATATATATATATATATATAGGAGAAGGAAAGGCTAAAATTAAGTATGCTTTATCAGAAAGGTCTATACACCAGTAAACCCAGTAAGTAATGTTGTGCTGAGTCTTGCCAAAAGAAACACAGCCTTCCTTTCCTTCTATTGTATACACAGGGGCTTTTGTATAAGACTTCCTGTTTTCAGCTTAAACCTTCAGAGCTAGGGCTTGAGCATGCTCAGTTTGCTCCTCTCCCCTCACAGCAGTAATCTGAGCCCAGAGGTATGAGCCAGCAGAGAGAGACTCAGGCAAGAAGTTACATCACATCAAGCTAATATGGCAGCTACTATCCTAAACAAACAGAGAAAGCTTCTAGAGTGGTTTACTCTGGTATGGTAAAGCATTCTGCAGAATAAATAAAGTGTTATAGCTTGCACGATTGTGGCTAATCTATTGGCAATAAACTGCTTTGGCAGCTTTCCTTCTCCTTTAAAAAATGTAATGTTTTGGTGTTACTGTTCCTTTAAGCAGGATTACATTAACTGAAGCTAACAAAACTATTATAGGCGTTAGGGTCGACTAAGTGTGGCAACCTCCAAAGACAGTATAACAGGAGCCTCGGCAAATTAGTTCATCACAGAAGGAAGTTTCATTTTATTTCAAGTGCAGAATAAAGAAGCATTCGGCAGCCAGGAGAGATCTCTCTCTAGCTTACCGTTACATTACTTTTTATAAGGCAGAGTAAACAACATTATCATATAATTATTACGGTATATCTTATCTATCATTTGATAGATATAAATTGCTTTATCACTATGATTTGTTATATTTTTAGCATTGATAGCCAATATTATACAAATACGTATGTCATAATTATCAGTCTCTAGGTTAACTTTTATCAAGGCTTTTCTAGTTCTTGCCAACTTCTGTTTTTATTGTTATTGGTTGTTTCATATTAAAATTTCTTTCTCGTTGTCAGGTGTTTATCACAAGGCCAAATGATAGCAAGCAGTCATTTAATCACAGGCATTTATATTGCTATATTGTACATATAATTATCACTAATCAATAGGTCTCAATGCTCAGCCCTAATATAGGTAATGTTAGTGCCAGCTTTCACAGAAGCACTCAGGCCTCCATAGAACTACACACATCATTTTGAACTGTGCAGTCTGGAATATCCTTTGCATATTTCTCTGTGCTGTAGTGCAATAGAAAGGGTTTTCACTTATTCCACAAGCACTTGTCAAGCAGATGCATGTACTTCCTTTTTGCTCACTTCATGTTGGGGTTCCAGGCCTGCTGGCTCAGTAGCATGTGATATACTCCAAAGCTGTGTTTGAGGAATAAGCTATTAAAACAAAGAAAAACTGATTCAAGGTTTCTGCAGCTGAAGGAAATAGTCTAAAATATATCAATATTTGTTTCAAAGTGGATCATCAATAAATACAGACCCTTACAATCCAGTTCAGTAATTTTAAGACATTAAATACTGGATAATATTTATTTAACATTATATACGGGATGATTGTTTAGGATATTAATGGGGGGGGCAGTCAGGCACATGAGGGTTACAAGAGGCATCCAAATGTGAACCCTTCACAATATACATTTTGCCAACAACACAATGTTAGCTAAAAGTTTTATCCTGCTGCTAGCTTGTGGGGCTCAAATAACACAAACAAAATAGTATATTGCAATCTGGAATTTAAATAAATAAACAGTGTCTGACATAACTGATGAACAGATGTAGCCCAGGAGATTAATGCTGTACTACCTTATATAAATTAGGAGATCCATACATAAAGGGTTTAACTGAAACCAGCAAAACACATTTCCAGTATCAGTCCTATGTATTGGGTTTATTATGAACATGAGTGTGTATTGGACTTCCAGTATATAACACTACTATAAGCAGTGTTGGACTGGGGTTCCAGAGGCCAACCAGAAAACCTACACTGCAGGCCCAGTCTCCAAACAATTTTTCCTATTATCTTTACTCACTTTTTAAATCCTCTTACACTTAACCTTAAATTCTATCATACTTTCTTCCATTGCTTCTCTGTGTTCTCATTTAGAAAAAGTTGAATGTCATGATGAAGGGATGCAATTTTAAATAGTTGGATGTGCAAAAGGACCCACCAACACCTGGGCCCACCTGTGTTTTCCTGGTATCCAGTGTTCCAGTCTGGCCACCTTGACCCCCTCCTCTTTTTATACGTGTGATCGTTCATTCATGGTGCATGAACAAACAAGAACAAAAATAAGTGCTGTCACAAGGGCAAGGGCCTGGGTTAGGGCTAGGCAAAGAGGTACATGCCTAGCACTCCTCCACCCCAACTGCTCCCTAGTCAGGTGCCTTGCTTGTCTACCCTTAGTTCCAGTCCTGAATTCAAACACTGACTATAAATATAAATAAAGTGTGTTTCTCTGTTAAAGTCTTTGGACTTTGGAGAGGTGTAAGGACTATGTCACCACCAAATATGCTTTACTTCTTTGTCAAATGTATTAGCCTTATATTGTCTTTTATATGTTGCTTCTCCTTATAGCAAATATGGAGTTGGAAGAATCCCTGTTAGGTTCACAGTTGCTGATTTACCAAATGATTGGTGATTCCAAAAATAAAGAACAACACTGGAAGCTTAACTGCAGTTTACTGGTTTTACAAAGAAAATAATTACCTTTTTACTTATGTAGCCAACAGACATAACCTCCACTGTTAACATTCACAGCAGTGTCTGAACAGTCTGCATATAATATTACTTGATATACTATATAGACACAATACATAACATGCTTAATAACTCACGGAATAGCAGTTAGCTTCTATTTCTTATTTCACTTAGGAAGAATTATAGATAACCCCTTTCCTTTCATTAACATATAACAATGTTCAACACAACAATAATACAAAGTAATCCTAAAATATCTTAACAGAACCTGTGCCTACAACTTTAATATGAGAGGACAAACTGCATTAAATACGGGATTATATATTTGCATCATCACCCGGGAGCCCACTTAGTACAGTCACTTGGGTTGCGGGACCTGAATCGAATGGTTATAAGAGGTTCCGGTTATGAGATGAGAACAGCAGGGGTTTGTGGCAGTCTTTGTGACAGAAGGAGGCACTTAATAAGTGTGGTGTCCACAATGAGTTCTTTAAACCTAGTGCCTAGGAAACTTTAGTGTCCATTGAAGACTTTGGCAAAAGAATTGCTAAACTTGTCTCTGGGTAATTGGCACATTAACTGGTTCCAAGATGGGGCCATCTGAGAAGAAAAGGAAAGGATGCTGCTGGGAGGGCAGTTCAAAGTTCTGGCCAGAACTGACTAAAATGCATGCATGCAAAAGAGACTAGAAGAAACCTTTATCTCATTGGACAGCAAGGGTTAATGATTTCTTGATAATGTGAAGACTTGGGGTACAAGTTGGTACAGTTGCTCACCTATTATCTGGACCCATCAGGATTAGTACTCCACAGCTGCCTGAAATAATCCTCTGTCCATTGCCTGCTTCTGGTGCTGGAGGCCTCTCAGCTCTTTTACCAATACAGTTCAATTCTGCTGCTCAGCTGTTCCGGCTCTGCTCCTTTCCCTGCACAGAAACTTGTTTGCTTGTCTTTGCACTGCTGCAGTCCTGCTACCTGGTCCAGACAGTCACTCTCCCAGGTACCTGTAACTCCTTTTATACCCTCTCAGGTCTCCAGTCACTGCTGTAACACTTCCTTTGCATGAGCTGGTCCTCAGTCTGTCCATGTGCCTCTCATCTGCTGATCACATGCAGCCTCCACAGCACTAATACTGCTCTTCCCAATGTTCAGTTTGCATTTTATAGGATGGCATGTTATACAGTACATTATTCAGTACATTTCCTGGATTAAGGCTCTGAAATATATCTGCCATTACTCCACTGCTGTTCTTTACTAGGCATTAGAAAATGAAAATATGTCACAAATAACTTATAATGTCTGCTTAACATTGCATGTTAAAATATACACCATTTCTGACTACAATACTGACATTTTCCTTATGTACAGTAGCTTTATCAAACAGATTTAAAAGGTAAATACACAGTGGTTACATACAGATACATACTATTTGCTTTATGTTTGGCATGAGTAGCACACCTACCCCTTACAGAGGTGAGCACTACCGCAGCATAAATTTGACAGGTGTGGAGACACATGCAGACAATGTAGGGTGGGGGATTGGTGATGACATAATTCTACCTGCAAAAGGGGAGGCATCTCTGTTGTCTGCAGACGTATATGAACTTCAACCAGGATCAAACTGGTAGCAGATAAATTGCTCTTTTTTTAAATTTTTTTTAAAATATTTGACTAAACAGTAATTACTTTCAAACTCAGGAGGTGGTTGCAGCTCTGGATACAATGCTAACAATTTCTCTCTTTCCTCGTTTCAGCTCTACCAACTGCCTGTCCTTCCCTAAGGTAGACTCCTCTAGGATCTTCTTTTCCAGCTGCAATACCTTAACCAGCACTTGAAAAAAAGTGACAGAAGAAGACAAGAAGGAGGTATATATAAGAGGGTGGATAAGCAGACAGGATTATTAACTCTGGTTTCAGAGGTTAAAAGGAACTAACTTCCTATAGGTTATTGAATGTAAGACCCTCTTCCTCCACCCACACTGCATCACCCCCAATGCCAAAAAGTCAACTGCCCCCCAGACCTGCTACCAACATGCAAACCTGTCCATGGGGTTGGCATAACCATGTTTCACCTTTTCACTTCACTTCACTAGTCGCAGGCTCCATGCCTGCAATCCCCAGCCAGATTAATGTGCACTGGAAGCAGACCTTTAGTCCTCTGTTTGGAAACTGCCACCAAAGATTACAGCAAGTATGGGGGGGGGGGGCAGTTCATTTTTTGGCATTTGGGGTGATGCAGTAATGAGGGACTGTAATGGAGGTCTAGCAGCTAAACATCAATGGGTTTATTATTATTATTATTATTTTAATAATAAAAAAACATGTTCCACAGCTCTGTAAAATAAATGGGTTTATACACAGAACATGCAAAATTACATACATAGTAACCAGTAATCAATACAAAAGCTGAAGTGGACCCTGCCTAAAAGAGCTTACAATCTAAAAGCTAGCTTCCTTTTAAAAATGTAATTGCTAAACCATATAATCATACACTGCGTATTGCAAAAAAAGGATTTATCCCTAGCACAATAAAGGACTTTTGGCTATAAGGTGAGGAAAATACATCTTTACATTCCATTTTACCCTCTCCAACAGCTGGTTCATTTTCTTATGATATTGTCTGCAGCTTAATTTTTCTACTCCCAAAAAAAGGCACATTCTACTTCTATTTGAGGCAAACCAGTCAATAACTCAAACCAAGCCTTAATGCCTGGGGTAATACACATGCTCTGTTAATAGTATCTATGCTTAGCGACCATGCCACCCAGATAAAAGGAGTAAATTATGACCACAAGAACAGTTACACATTAAAACCTGTTGCATCAATATGCTCTCTTCTTACATTTACTGCCTGTTCCAAATTAAGCAATGCTGCACGTATAATTGCAGGGGCACCCTGAAGCTACTGTCACCTCCAAACCAAAAAGTAGCTCCAGAATTCCCACAGCACCCTGCTTCAATGTGGCAAAAGAATCAGACATTCACGTCACTCTTATGCTAAATGTGATGCCAACCAG
The DNA here is from genome assembly GCF_017654675.1 of Xenopus laevis. Lineage (NCBI taxonomy): Eukaryota > Metazoa > Chordata > Amphibia > Anura > Pipidae > Xenopus > Xenopus laevis. The sequence goes on from NC_054372.1 coordinate 133,319,224, forward strand.
ACTGGGTTTGATTCACATGGAAATGTGAACACATTTGTGTACATTTTGACACATAGCCCGCAATTACATCAGACGCAACTCCTGCTGGTACCTGCACCAATGCTGGAATTCTGGGAATAAACACTGCTCACTGCACTTGCAGTCATATTTGACCCATAAAGTGTTTAATACTGAGTTAGAAGTCATTCTGGATTGCAAGCCAGATTTAAAAAGATTAATATATTGTTGTTGTTTTTGTTTTTTTGCTTCCCTTTAGTTTATACTTATTTATAAAAACATAAATTCATTTTTCAAAGCAACACATAAGGCAATTAATATGCCTTAAATCTTATAATACATGAATATTTATATTTTTAACATAATTGTTGCCTGGAAATCTTAGACATTCTATCACCTCTTTATTAGCATCAATGTTAAGGAAATAAGACAAATATTTTAATATCCCTGTCCTCCATGAGTAAGGATGTTAGATTTAAGTGAGGGCAGAGATGTACTTGCTGTTCTTCCAGACAACTTTCTGTTTTCTCTCTATTTCTGCAATCTCATCAACTAATTTTGCTTTCTGTTCCTCAGCCTCACAGACAGTACCTTGCAGATCTTCGTTTTCCTGAGCCATTCTGTCCAGCTGTTGTAGGAGAGATCTCTGCTTCATATGCAGAGACTGTGGGAAATGCAGTAAAAAATGCAAGTTAGTCAAGTAGCACATAAATACAAAATGTAGTGATTTTCAGAAGAAGGCACGATATTGTTTAATAAAAAAAATCTTTTACCCTCTGACAAGCTTTCACTGAACTGTTATTCCAAAAATATGTTAACGTTGAAAGACAGAATTGTACTTTAGCAGCTATAAAACCATAACCACCAGATGAAGGTCAGGTTAAAAGTTATTTACAGAATTATTTTTACAGACGTTTCAGTGGACTCCCCAGCACTTATATCTGTCCACCAGCAAACACATCCCTGCAGAAGTGTATAGAAGAGACCTGTAAAACAGCACAACACTGCTAATCAGGTCCCAAGGCTTGGTATATTATTATCTTTTTACTTTCTACCTTTCTACTTTAAATTACTATTGTTTATTGGAGAACATTTCACTGTATTAAAAGGGATTATGGGGACCCAACCCTATATTGGATAAGTGCCTATATTCGATATAGTGTATAGATATATTTTTCTGCTATACATGTATTGCATTCCACAACAATCTATTGTACACTAATCTTTGCTTTTCTTGTCTGTTTTATTTGTTAGTTTTATTGTGTATGTTACAATGCAAAATAAAACGTAAAAAAATTTGCCCTGCAATGAGCACCAATCATTTGGCTTTTTGGTGTGCTACCACCATTAATGTGGAAATGGTCTTGTGGTAATATGGGTGTGGTTTAAAGTGTATGTGTTTTAAAAACAGGGAGTGTTTAACACTGGTTTCCATTATAGGCCCTCCATATAGGCCAGAAATATTCCAGTCCTCGGTACCACAGAAGTTGGACAGCACTGCTTTAGATGTAGGTACACGGCCTGACCAGAGGAGTTGGCTCCTCCTTCTTGTGCCATACATTTATGTAACGGTTGTTTGGTTTCTCCAAGATACAAATCAGAACACTATTCACTGTACTACACACAATGCTACTCTTCCTGTGCTTTGGGGTTGGGTATTTTGGGTGAGCCAGTTGCTGCCTCAGTGTGTTGCTGGGTATAAAGGAGAACAAATGGAAAATTCTACTTGGAGGTGCCAAAAGTTAGGCACCCCCAAGGGATTATATTTACTTAACTGACACCCCGGGCTGGTGCGCCTATCAGCAGAAAAATGCACCGGTCCGTGGTTCTTTCAGTGAGCACCAAAGATCGATCCTCTTCCTGTTTCCTTGGTCTTCTCATGGCTGTGCATGTGCAGTAGAAAAGCCGACTATTTCGTTCTACTGCTCTTGCGCCTGCCCTGGGAAATTTGATAAGCAAAGTAGATGGAAGAGGATCTTTCTGTGATGCTCGCTGGAAGAACCCCGGGCCAGTGCAGTTTTCTGCCAATAGGCACACTGACCTGGGGTGTCAGGTAAGTAAATATAATAATCATTTGGGGATGCATAAATTTTGGCACCCCTGATGAAAATTGCCTTTCCTTCTCCTTTAAAGCAGACAGGGAAGCTGAGTTTATTAAAAATACTTCTAAGTTTTTCAGAAACCTCAGCTACATATGGGATGACCAAGCTCTTTCGTCTGTCCTGTTTTCCACCTTCACCGGTAGTCTTGGTGTTATTGCTTCTCTTTCTACCGGTTTTAAAAAAGGCCCAATCTGGATACCCACAAGTCTTAAGGGTCCCTCTGAGATGTTCCAACTCTTTCCCCTTAGCCTCTGTGCTGGTGGGGATCTTGTCTGATCTGTGATGTAGGGTTCTGATCACCCCCAGTTTGTGATATAGTGGATAGTAGTAGTCAAACAGCAGGTTTAATAACACCTCAAAGTTCCAATCATGCTAATACAATCAACACCGTACCTTTATGAGATCCTTGCTGATTATGATAAACAGATTGTGCTGATTCCAGGGTATTTCTTCCAGAAAGATCGTGGTTACAAGTCATTCTGAATTGAGAAAGCCAGTTGGATCACTGGTGAAATGTTTTCAAGAAAAACACAGCAAGTCCATTTGTTCTGACTTATTACTACAGATATATTTTGTGAAAAACCATGTAACCATGAAAAGTGTCAAAACATCCCTGTAACAAAAGGCAGCAAAATAATTTTTTCAACTGCAGCTGTATGTACAAGTCCTGGAACTCAACTTTGTGTTGTTTCCTCCAGCTCCCATACTCCATTTTATGTTTTTACATTTAGTCTCCTCGGTGAGCTCTTGAAAGAGCGCAATTCACCAAAAGTCAATATGCATATTTAAACAGTTAAACCTCACTTCAAATATTACCCAGCCTTTATAGCTGAACAACTCTGTTTCATGATTGTATAATTCTCCTTACTTATCTAGTATAAGTAATACAAGTAAGGTTTTCATTAACTGGAAACCTGAAAGGACATCACCCATAGACTCGATTTAAATCAATTTACGTAATATTTTAAAAATGATTTCCATTTTCTCTGTAATAATAAAACAGTACCTTTTCTGATTGTAAAAAAGCTGAATGAATCCACATCGGTGCTAAATCTATCATATTTAGTTTATTTAATGCTGAAATGTTTCTGTTAAGCAGACTTAAAATATCGGGATTCAGATTACAGTAGGATCCCTTACCAGAAAACCCCAGGTTTTGAGCATTCTGGATAATAGATCCTATACATATATATATTTTTTAAATATACTTTTTGTGAGAGTTTCTTAATACACAATACAGCCATGACAGCATCACAAGGTATGATATCATAAACTTAGGGTTTTCTACCTGTGAGATAAATTCATAATGTCTCTCTGGAGGTGGTAAAAGATGGGTCTGCTACACGTAAAGGTAAGGTGAATATTAATACTTTGTAAGACCACAATAATCACAATAATGTGTCCAAAGACACATTTAAATATATTATGTAACATATAGAAAAGCCATGAAAGAAGTTTTTTACTAGTGAATATTACCATGATGGGTTACCTTGAGACAAAATACTCTTGAAGTATAGTAGAAAGTACATGGCACTGTTTAGTACTTTAGTGCATGCTCACTTGCATGAACACTGAATCAGCAACTTTTCTTTTGGTAGCAATAAACTGTTTCAAATTAAATTCAAAATAGCATTTGATTTGGTTATAATTTCCTTGAAGAATTCCCCTTGCCTGTCAAGTGACAGGTTATGTCATAATGTCTTCTTTCAAAAGCAGCTTCTTCAAAAACAACAAAACAGGAGATGGGGTTGGGAAGTACAGAGAACGCCAGGGAGACTGAGAATGTGAAGGAAAAGAGTGGCATTTACTGTATATCACAGCTACTGTACTTTCTGTAGGTACTTTTTTCCATCACAGAACAATCTTTTTTTTTGAGGAAGCTCAATTTCTTTTTACTACTTTCAGTTGAACCTAATCCTTAAACTTGTAAGACTTTAAAGCTTGAATAACTAAATGTAACATTTTTGGTTCACAAATTATGAAACTACTACATATGTTTACGGTTTGGATTCAGTTTGGTATCTGGTCAAATATAACATGTATACATGTATAATATGTATATATAAAAAAACAAATAAAACATACCTCCTGCTTAGAGAGTATATTCTATAGGAGGAAATCACTGGAGAGTTTTGCTATACTTGATTTTTTTATCATGAGAGCAATTACTGTCTGAAGGCTAACTGGGGCATTCTTATTAAGCAACAGAATGCCTTCTCCATGTTTTTTTCTTCTGTGAAAAGGCATAACCATCCCATGATTTACATTGAGGTCTGACTAACCTGTACTATTAGCAAATGTGTCAAACTGCAGAAAAGTGTATTTTTGACAAAGTAACATTTTCATCTGATGACATGCGAAAAACCTGCCCAACCTCCACTCACTCCCCCTGAAAGTCCTGGTTTGAGAATCAGATCAACGCAACTGTTAGGGCCGCCTCCTGCTATGGTGCTGCGAACCTGATTTCTACCAGCCTCCCCCTGACAGCAGTCAGCTTGATAAAAGGCCATTTGAGGCCTGAAACGTCGCGGTGATGCCCAGAAGTCTGCAATAAACGCATTTTTATTTTACAAAGATTGAGTGGTGCTGTTCAATTACAATTTCTTCAATATTGACCGGTGATAAGTGGCCACTGGGGAACCTGCACTACAACTTAAAAAGAAAAAAAAGGTGTAAGAAGTCTTGCTGACTGCTCCTTTTACACAGCAGTCATGCAAGTAGTCCATTTAGATCCACTTGAGCTATATTAAATATTGATATTCCTATTCAATTCAGCTAAAACTATTGGATTTGTACTGTTATATCCCTCTAATTGAAAGGTCTTCATAAGTTTTTCTGAGAAAGAATTTTGTCAGGGTCCCCTGTAGTACATTTAACAGCTACAGATAAATAAAAACATGCCCGTCCACCTATATCCAAGGGAAATGGTAGGAGTGAATGTTAGGTGACAATTCACCTCTAAATATTACCCTGATTGGTCTTTAGGCTGCGCTTCACTTTTCAGCAACTGACTAACTGTTGGATCCTTTGTGGTCATACTAAGGTAATAGATATAATAAAGAAAATATCTGTAACGGGCTATATAAATGTGTTTTGGTGCATAAATACAGTACATTCAGTTAAAAGAACATTAAATATATATATTTTTAAAAATTGTGCTATAGGAAAAAGTGATTTATCTGGACAAGCTCTTACATCTTTGTGGTTCTTCAAACTCTCACTTTGTGCCCTCTCTTTGGACATGGCTTCTTCTGAGTCTTGCAGCTTCTTTAGTGTGGATTCCAGATGACAATTTAGATCTCTCATTTTCTGCTCAAGCATTGACACTTTTGTCTTATTCACCATACCACACATTTTACCAACAAGCACTTTTTGTGCTCTCTCTAGTTAAGAAGGAATAATTTAAAAAAAAAATGCCTCCTCCTTATATATTCACTTACATGAACAGCTCATTTATACATTGTGGCTCAGTGGTAAGCCTTTCTGCCTTGAGCCATGAGTTTGATTATGTCCATTCCATGACATATAAATGTCCTACATCAGGGGAAGATATATTATTTATCTGGCCCCAGGCAGTACACCGGCTCTGCCCCAATCCACCAACCTTGAAATTAGGGGCCCCAGCCTGGATTGTTTTATATAAAACCACTACTGTTATCCAGCTTTGGTTTCCACCAGCACTTTATAAACACGCAGACAGTGTAATTGGCTCCTGATGAAACTGAACCGGGAGTGTTGTGTGCATGTGATAGATTTTAAAGGAAATGTCAAACATCAGTATAAAATAATGTAATTTAACATATGCAATCAACATTAACCCCCCCCCCCCAGATATTAGCTAAGATCAGATAAAGACTAGATGACTTTTCTTTGGCCTTTCCTAAGCAGAGCACCATTAGAGGTTCCCTGTTCTACTTCTAGACTTCTTTTTTTACATTTATTTTGAGAATTTACATTGACTTTAAGTTCAATAGGGGAAAGGAATGATACCAATGATAAATAATATCTGTAAAGCACTGTGTAAATGTCTATTATAATTAAATAATAAATATATAATTAAATAATATACACACTTATTATTAGGTTCAAATTCAAACAGTCAGGACAATTTTTTCACTACCCTACATTTAAAAATCTACCTAAAATTGCAAACACAAGGCCTACTTTGTGCATTTTCTCTTCAGAACAGGGGGAAACCAGTGCTCAAATACTGTATGGTATCTCTCTGCACAAGCTATAAAGTAAAATTCGGTGCTCTTGCAAAATACAGAACAGGGAATTCAGTGTTTGATATGCCTCAATTTGCACATCCCACAGTGGTGTCACATCAAGCTCCTTAACCACTAGGTGGCATCATCAGCACTCTTCTAGATTCTTTTGAGCAAATCATAACACACTAGGAGGGGTAGGGAAGTAATAAGAGCAGTTATGCAAGTGGTAAAAACAAATGTTATTTATGTGTGTGGCTGTTTGTTCTTAGTGAAACTTTTTTTCTGCTTGTGAATCAAATGCATGTGTGCTTCATTGAAGCATATATTGACCTGCATGTCAGTTACTGTTGTCACCTCACCCCTTTAAAACAAAACATATATGGAATCCACAGCCTGCATGGCTATTTAGCAATTCATTTACTATAGATGCATGCTGCAGACTAAACTAATTCATGTGCAGCCATGCAGCATGCATCTAAATTAATTGCTAATTAGCCAGGCTGTGGATTCCATATGTGTTCAGCAGGGGTGCTTCGCCAATGAGTCGAGTTGAGGCTGTGGCCTCAGGCGGCAGGGCCCCACTAGGTACCATGGGCAGCAAAAATGCCGCTCCTGGTACTTCTGGTTTTCAAACTGGAAATTCGGCTCTTCAAGAGCAGAGAGCGCAGTTAGACTCTCTGCGCTAGCATACTGGCCCTCTCTGCTGCCCTCGTGGACCGCCTGGACCCCCTCAGGCGCAAAAAGGTAAGTGCACTGGGGAGGGGGTGGCAGGTCTATTTAGGGTAGGGAGGTAGGGTTTTTTTTTTTTAATAAGGTGTTGAATTATCCTTTAAATGTAGTGTTGGATGCTAGTGGTGAAATCTGCATCCCAAAACTAGAAAGATTAATTCCTAATAATAATGGGACTAATTAATTACACATGGCACTACAAAGATATTGTTTTTGTGAGATGTAGTTTAATAGTCAATTAACTTATATGTTACCTTATAGTTCAATCAGGTTTAAAAAAGACCAAAGTCCATGAAGTTCAACCCCTTCAAATGAAACCTAGCATCTATACACACACTCACGCTGACCCCTCCATACACTCACATAAACTATATATACCCATACCTATACTAACTATAGAATTTAGTATTACAATAGCCTTTGATATTATGCTTGTTCAAAAAATAATCCAAACCATTCTTAAAGGCATTAACAGAATCAGCCATCACAACATCACCCGGCAGTGTATTCCACAACCTCACTGTAAAGAATCACCTACGTTGCTTCAAATGAAAGTTCTTTTCTTCTAGTCTGAAGGGGTGGCCTCTGGTCAGGGCCAGAACTAGGGGTAGGCAGAGTAGGCACGTGCCTAGGGCGCAAAGGTGGAGGGGCGCCAGGCACGTACTTACTCCTACTCCTAGTCCGGTCCCTTCTCTGCCGGCCGCCCATCTGTGCGCATACGTGAATGCATGCGTTGATTCGCGCATGCGCTGAAGCGTCTTTTCACGCATGCGCAGAAGCGCGCAACTAGCCGGCGCAGCAGCCGGGCAGGCTGCCTAGTGCGCCTGCCCGGCTTGGCCCGGCTCTGCCTCTGGTGCAGTGATCCTCTTTATGGGTAAAAAGGTCCCCTGCTATTTGTCTATAATATCCTCTAATACACATGTCAAGTATAATCAGGTCCCCTCTCAAGCTCCTTTTTTCCAGAGAAAACAACCGCAACCTTGACAGCAAAAATAGAAACAGCACTTTTAATGCCCACCTCCAGGTCATTAATAAACTAGTTAAAAAGCAAAGGACCAAGTAAGGAGTCCTGCGGTACTCCACCAACAACACTGGTCCAATTAGAAAATGTTCCAACATTGCTTAAAGGAGAAGGAAACACTGTAGAAAAATGGTGCTTAATGGTGTCATCATGTATAATCGGTGCTTATAGAGGTAATATCTCACTGAAATGTGTGTATTATAATAAATAATGTATTCCTATAAGGCAGGGAGTAGAAATTGAGAGCAGCACGATGGATCACCTGATTGCCTTTTCTGTATAGGAGTGCAAGCAGAGATTCAGTCAGTTATTTCTAAATAAAGACTTTGCGATTGTAACGTTCAATATGTGTTGGTGGTTTTTTTGTAGTATACAAACTAATTTTTTTTAAAAAAATGTTGATGTTCCTGATATGAAGATCCAAACTACGTTATCAGAAAAACCCCAGGTCCCGAGCTGGTTACCCAAAAAAAGGTTTGTCAGCCAAAAAAAGTCAGGGCTTTTGCAGGCAATTCTGCTTCAAAAAAGGAAAAGTGGCCAGCCAACTACCACAGAGTACTTCCTATATATTCAGTTAGGGATACACCGAATGCAGAATTTCCTTACAGATTTAGACAAATTGCGGCACTTTTTATTCAGCCAGACTGGCTCGGAAAACCTATATTTCATGTGACTGCACATGTGCTGACAGTCTACAGACTGTGACATTTTTAATACCCAAATTTTACTGATTGTTTAAAGGAACAGTAACACCAAAAAATTAAAGTGTTTTAAAGTAATGAATATATCATGTAGTGTTGCCCTGCACTAGTAAAACTGATTGATCTATTTGCTTCAGAAAAACTACTATAGTTCATATAAACAAGCTGCTGAGTAGCAATGGTGGAAATTGGAAAAAAAGGCTATATGGCACAGGATAAATAATAAATAACAGATAACACCATTATGTTCTACAGAGCTTATCTGCTGGGTAATTTGAGCCTTCTCTACTTTGAATAGCTGCCCCCATGGCTACATGACAGCTTATTTATATAAACAACAAGAGTTTCTGAAGCAAACACAGCAGTTTTACCAATGCATGGCAACACTGCATTATGTGTTTTACTTTAAAACAATTTCATTTTTTGATGTTACTGGTCCTTTAAAGATAAAATGTATCAAAACACTGCAAATAAATGTGGCCATACACGGGCAGATTAAAGCTGGCGATATCGGTCCTTGACCAATTTGGCAGTTTATCTGTGTGTGGGGGCTCCCGGGAGGTCCTCCCGATCGATATCAGGCCAAAAATCGGGCAGATATCGATTGGTCAAGGACCGCATTGGCTAGTTGATGCGGTCCTGCAACCTGTCGGAGCCCATTCACCCAGGGCCGAACATTTGGATTCATCCGATATCGGCCAGCCGTTAGTTAAGATCAGGTTAAATAAATATTGTTAAATTAATGGGTTAGTTAAATACCGGTTTAAGATCCGCTCATTTGGCGACTTTGCCAAACGAGCCGATCTTATAGTGTATGGCCACCTTAAAGCTGGCCATAGACGCAAAGATCTGATCGTATGCATCGAGGATTCGTATGATTTTCGGGCCGTGTGTGGAGAGTCCCGTCATTTTTCGTCCGGCGGAGATCGGTCGTTTGGTCGATCGGTCGTTTGGTCGATCGGTCGTTTGGTCGATCGGTCGTTTGGTCGATCGGACAAGTTACAAAATTTCTGTCGGCTGCGGGTAATATCTCTGCATGTATTGCCAATCGTACGATTTTCAGAGGGAGACTGCCACTAGCTTTTGTCGGACATAACTTTAGTACGATTGCTCTCAGGGGCAGAACATCGGCTGATCTGTTCTTTTACTACTTTATTTGATCGGAATGGTTAGTGGCAGGTCGGGAGATGGGGAAGTCCGATCGTTCGATGATTCGCACGATCAGATCTTTGCGTCTATGGTCATCTTAAAGGGTGGCCAGAGACACACAGATCCTAACGTACGAATCGAGGATTTGTACGATTTTCAGATCGTGTGTGGCGTGTACCGACATCTTTCGTCCGGCGGAGATCGGTCAGGTTTTATTGTGACCCGACAGATCCCGCCGGAGCCCATGGCACATCGTAATCGGATCGTTCGGCCATATGGCGGAACAATCAGATTACCCCCAATATAGCCATGCTCATTAATGGCATATCGGGAAAGATCCGCTCATTTGGCAATGTTGCTAAACGAGCGGATCTTTGCGTCTATGGCCACCTTAAGACTGATGTTATTTATTTGACAGCTAGGGCGCATAAACAATACCGAAGCTAACATAACACCTACGTAGCTTTAGGGACAGAAGCGCATACTGCTGGCGTTTGAATGCCTTAAAACCCATTGCATTGGCATTAAAATGCTAATTGTTGCCTCGGTAAAAACTTCCGCGGTACTAAGGAGGATGCGCCGACAAAACTCTTTTATTGGCTTCCACGCTTTACATCCCAGCAATCTCAGAACAAAGCGAACTCCATGGCAACCACGCACAAGTGCGTCTTAGCGGCAATTCAACGTGTTACCACTAGGCAGAGCGCAAGATACATCCTGGAATATACCATTCAAAAATAGGGGAGGTAATCGACTCGCTGACACGTTTTGTCAACAGACATCATGAAAATATGTGTAGTTACATGATGTGGTTATTTTATTGACTTGAGATAAAACCTACATATACCATGTTTTTGAAGGTTACACTGTAAATAATACAATTTAGTTGGTATTATCCACAAGCCGCCTATCTTGGTTCTGCGCAGCCGCCTTTTTCTGAAGTTGCCGCTGCAGTCCTTGTTTGAGGATTAGGAGTGGGCACAATGCCGGCCGGACCAGTGCAAATAATGGCGCCCCAGGCTCCAGACGGAGGCCAGGTACGGGACTGTGCGTTGTAAAGGGAGATATTATGTCTCAGAAGTCCTTATACAGCTGCCTGTTCTACACCGTTTCATGAGTCAGAACCAGAAACGCAGAGAATGTTAACAGACAGTCATGGCCCATCTGCTTCTAGTAATAATAGCGAGACTAAAGCAACATCTCACAAGTGTGTATGGGGCACTGGCAATAAGTGCAAGTCCTTTGGAGCTTGTTTGTAAGGACTGTTTCTGCCCTGCTTATTCATCAGCCACTCACACTGACATTGGGCTGACATCTGATTGAATAGCAAATTGTTGCTATTTGGGTTTTCTGCATAGGAATGCTTTACTGTTGAATGTGCATACTCAAAGCACTCAAATGTAGTAAGAGGCCATCCTGTAATAAAGCAGTAGGCAAAAATGTTTTTATAAAAGGAAAAAAAAAAATCTTTATTAGGATATGTGTAAGCCTGACACGTTTAAGTTCCCACCTCAGACACTAAACACTTCAGGCTTACATATGTCCTAATAAAGATTTTTCTACTTTTATAAAGACATTTTTGGCTACTGCTTTAGTACAGGATGACCTCTTACTACATTTCAATACTTTGAAAAATTGGCAAGCCCTTGGACTGGGGGTTACCCTGTTAAGAGACCATCTTTTAATAACACTTTGCTTTTTCTTGATTTAGTATATTTTATTATTTATTTGTTGAATTTTCGATTCTGGACTTTACTTCAAAAAACGGAGCTGCTACACCTGCATTTTACGTGGCTTTATGAATGTGTTATAATTCTTCAAAACTGTACACTCATTGCTATCTGATAAATGGATGTAAACCATAACAATTATACTAGAACTGCAACATTCATCGCACGAAAAACATTCGACATGTGGCATTCATTGTGTCTGCGTGACAAGGACTGTTCCACTGCTCAGCAGACTTCTGCCTAGTAGTGGATATAAATGCTATAGCCCTATATTATCTTCCTTCACCTTTAAATTAACTTTTAGTATGATGTAGACAGATAGTCTGAGACAATTTGCAATTGATTTTAATTTTTTTATTTGTGGTTTTTGAGTTGTTTAACTTTTTATACAGCAGCTCTCCAGTTTGCAGTTTCCGCAGTCTGGTTGCTAGGGTCCAAATTACCCTATCAACCATGCATTCATTTGAATAAGAGACAGAAATATGAATAGAAATATGAGTAATAAAAAGTAGCAATAACAATACATTTGTAGCCTTTCACAGTATTTTCCAAAAAACTGGAAAGAAGGCAAGTAATTAATAAAACATGAATGAAGACCGATTGAAAGGTTGTTTAGAATTAGCCTTTCTATAACATGCTAAAAGGTATCGTAAAGGTGAACTACCCCTTTAAAGTAGTAGTTCACTCTAAAATGAACTTTCACAATGACGCAAAGAGCATTAGTTTTAGACATATGCAATTAGTCTTCATTTACTATTTTTATGTTTTTTTTCAACCATTTCTGTTCTGCAACCTTCAGGTTTGGAATGTTAACTACTATAATGTTGCTGTGGCATAATTACATTAGCAGCCACACAGCAGTTTGAAAGTTATAATAGATCTATAGGAAAGGGCCTGAAAAGATACAGCACTCAAAATAAGGAGTACAATGAAACTAAACCCTCATAGTTTTGGTGGCTGGGGGGGGGGGGTAGTAACGCCTAATGAGCAGGTAGCATTTTTAATTGCAGGCAGAAAGCTGACAGAATAGAAAGGATACTTTTAAAAAACACAGGAAATAAGAGACCAACTGACCAAGGCTTTTTTCTATCTGTTTAGACTAATTTTAATCTTGTTGAACAGCAGGATGGTCTGACCAAACTGTCACCTACGGACATACAAAAATGGGCAGCACTTTGGGCAACATCATTAATACAACTTAATCAGCTGACTGCAAATAACAATAAAAAACGAGCTCCTTACATTTTATCAAGGCTAGACAATGAGGAACTAAAGGGGTTGTTCACCTTCCAAACACTTTTTTTTTAATTCACTTGTTTTTAGATTGTACCCCAGAAATAAAGACTTTTTCCACATACTTTCCATTATTTAGTTTTTACTGTTTTTGCCAAAATCTAAGTTTAAAGTTGAATGTTCCTGTCTGTGGTGTTTGAGGCTGGCAGTTTTGTAATTCTGGTGCACTTTAAACTGTTACAATTTTGCAACATTTAGTTGATACATTTCTTAGCTCTGGAATATTAGCAACTACTCAATTTTAACAGCTGCCTTTAATGAAACTCAGAGATTCTGCTCAGCAGGGATAAAGATAAGAAATGTATCAATTTAGAACAGTTTATGGGGTCGGGGACCCCCGTCCCAGGGCTGCTTCAGAAGGTGAAAAATATCCCATTTTTAACATTAGTTTAATGAATAGAGCTTATGCTGAACTTCACTTCTATTTTAGTTAGTAGATGTTTTGTATGATTGATATGTATTGCACTAAACAGGGCAGAATCTGAAACTGTAAGTAAAGTCATATTTTATGTCTTTGTTATGTTTAAGTCATATGTTTTTCTAAGAACAATCAAAATGAATCAGCAGTCCACTGAGAATCCCTTTGTGTAATGATCTGCTCTTTGGCTTACAAGCTGCATCCAGAGAGAACATTTTGGCAGCTGTAGTTCTTATACATGTGTAGGTATACACTGTAGGTATATATTATGTTTGATGGACTAGAATATGCAAAGGGCTCAGAGAGTGGCTGTTGTATATTCTATCATTGCAGTTAAATTATACACAGGTATGGGACCTGTTATCCAGAATGCTTGGTACCTCGGGCTTTCCGGATAACAGATCTTTCCATATTTGGATCTTCATGCCTTAAGTCTAATCATGTAAACATTAAATAAACCCAAGTACAAAGTACTGTTTTATTACAGAGAAAAGAAAATAATTGTTAAAACTTTGGATTATTTGGATAAAACTGAGTCTATAGGAGATAGATAACCAGTTACCAGATACTGGATTCTATCCATAAATGTACATGTATTGGTGCAAATATTTGTCATTATGCATATATATGTGATGGACCAACATACATTTTATTTTTTTTCTTTTGAGCATACATTTGTCACATTGTTTATATATATTTTTTCCAGCAAATGGAGGAGGAGGAGAAGAAAGAAGAGGTAGTTTCACCCAAGCCCGTTGTTGGCATTATCTACCCTCCCCCAGAAGTCCGAAATATAGTGGACAAAACTGCAAGCTTTGTTGCAAGGTACCTTCTAAAATATATTCTTGTTGTAGTTAATTCTCAGATGTATTTACATTTGTGGGTATGTGCTAATTTAAAGGACAATGGAGATCTAGCACAGGAACTTGCCAATTTGTTAGGGATCCCTCAGTGAGCTTTTAGTTTTACTAACTATTGTTAGTATAACATTATTCTTTTACCTTGGGCCAATATGCATCTTCTATTATTACAAACAAACCCAGTTTAGGATTTCTTCATGGTTCCTGAGTCCCCCAATCTCCTCACCTACATACAGTGACATAGGCCCTTTTTTCCTGAAATAATGATCTGTTCTTGTCTTTTTGGTTAGTTACTTGTAGTACTCTGTTACCCAGTTATACAGTTACCTCCATCTTGCCTCGATCTTCAGGGAGTTTCGGTGTGGAGGTTGGGTTTAACTCTTCTCTAAGTTGCTAGTTCTCTGCTTTTTTTGGTCCTAAAATTAAGGCTTGAGCAAGTTAAGCAGGGGATAAAGCCCTGTGCAGGAGGAGGAGGAGTCAAGTTTAGTCTTTTAGTGTCCATTCTCCATCTGCTGGATTTTTATCCCATGTACTGCCTGTGTCCTCCAATGTAGGTGAATATTAAAATATTTAAAGGAAAGTACTATTTTGATCAAAGAATTGAGAATTATGGCAAATAGAGCAATGATGGCTTTTCAAAAAGTTTCATGCCAATTACAAAGATGCAGTGCTGTTGACACTTATCATGTTCACTTTTGATCCACTGTTATTCTCACGATGTTTGATATCACCTAGTGCAGCCTGTTAATGATTTTAGAGAATAATCTAATATTGGTGATCATGAAACTTGAGGGTCAATAGATTTTGACAGTGTTCCTCTAAGATATGTGGTTGTGTGCACAGACCAATTTTTATTTTGCTTTAACCAGAATTGCTTTAAGTATTCAAGTTTGTATAATCAGTGACATAACTATTGTTAGTATAAAACTTAGAGGTAATGACACCAGATAAACTTTTTGTTAATTCTATCTTAACATTTAATGCTATTTATAATTTTGTCATAAAAGTTTTTGCCTGATGCTTTTACACTACCTTTCTTACCCTCATGTTCCTCTATGAGTGGCAGCCATATTTGTGCAGCAGTAGTCAGTTCGCATTAGAAACTCTGACAGGTTAAGAAAGGCCAGTCAGGTTGGCAAAACAGTTTAGGTTTAGAAACTTCAAGTAACAATTACTTACAATAGCAGACTTATCGGCAAAAAAACATCAACATGACCTATAGGTAACTTAATGTAGATTAATATTTTGAAAATAAATTTTTTAGTGTCATGTCTAATTGTTGGAGTTGCATGAATGCAATTTTGAAGATCGTGCACACAACAATGTTGTATGTGAAGTCTTGTGTGTTAAAACATAATTTATTTCTTATTTTAAGCCACCCACATCTCCTAACCCACAAAAAGATGAATTTCTAACTCAGACACATCACTGACAAGAAGAAGCTAAATGGAACAGTTAGGTTTACATAACACCTACTTGTTTGGCAGTTAGCATTTCTTGTGGTATTAAATGTTCTTGGCATGTAAAATAGTTGTAAGCTTTTTGTATAGGTAATGAATAAACATAGCAATATAAACAGTATGCTGTTTCATCTTATTCAGCAACTTTGTATGTGTACCAAAATTTGCTCCAGTTTTTTTTCTCTAAATGGAATAGGGGTAGGGTAATGTAATTTAGAAGTGAAAGCAAATTTCCATATTTCTTTATAGAATGTAAAGCTTTATTGGAAAGATGAACATAATATTGTAAGCTCTAGCAAACTGAGTTCTCTTTACATGTTGTTTCAGTCATTATTTGTATGTGATCTGTATATCTGTAGTGTACTGAAAGGTCATAAAGTGCTGCAAAATATGCTGGTGATTTATAAATACTTGTAATTAATAAGAATAAACTCTGTTTTTAGGAATGGCCCAGAATTTGAAGCTAGAATCCGCCAGAATGAAATAAACAACCCAAAATTTAATTTTCTAAACCCCAATGACCCATACCATGCCTATTACCGGCACAAAGTCAACGAGTTTAAGGAAGGAAAAGCCCAAGAACCATCTGCTGCTATCCCCAAAGTAATGCAGCAACAACAATCTGTACAGCAACTTCCACAGAAGGTAAGTTGCATTTATGCTTTACTTGGGTACCTTTTGCACATGTAGTGATTTGTGACAAATTAAATTCTTGCTATCATGGCAGTTGTAATTAAGCTGGTGGTATTGCTAAAGCAGAGTTGAGCAGAGGAGCTGTAGAGTGCATGTAATCTTTAGAATAAGAAAATTTTCTCTCTGTCAGTTTATCCAGATTTATGTACACACAAACAATAGTTAAGGAAACAGTTCAGTGTAAAAATAAAAAACGGGTAAATAGGCTGTGCAAAATAAAAAAATGTTTCTAATATAGTTAGTCAAAAATGTAATCTACAAATGCTGGAGTGACTGGATAACATAACAAAAGACTACTTCCTGCTTTTCAGCTCTCTAACTCTGAGTTAGTCAGCGACTTGAAGGTGGGACATAACTGTTCAGTGAGTTTGCAATTGATCCTCGGCATTCAGCTCAGATTCAAAAGCAACAGTTATGACCCATGTGCCCCCCCCCTCAAGTTTCTGATTGGTTACTGCCTGGTAACCAGTCAGTGGAAAACAAGAGAGCTGAAAAGAAGGAAGTAGTGTTCTGGCTATTATGTTAGACATCCAGTTGCTCCAACCTTTATAGATTACATTTTTGGCTAACTATATTAGAAACATTTTTTATTTTGCATGGCCTATCTGTTTACCTTGTTTTTTTATTATTACTCTGAACAATTCCTTTTAAGTATGGGTTGGAGTCAATACAAGTCAGAAAAGAAATTACCCTAGCACACCCTGGCCTTCCTAATCACAAACGAAACCCAGGTGCTCGGTGACGGAGGCGTTTGGCAACCTCAAGATCCACATGAAAAGCAAGAAAACACCGGCACAGCATGGGTTGCTTCTAGCAGGGAGACCCCTTGCTCATTTATTGCGGATGCAACGTTTCGGGGCGTAACAAAGGGGTTACGCCCCGAAACGTTGCATCCGCAATAAATGAGCAAGGGGTCTCCCTGCTAGAAGCAACCCATGCTGTGCCGGTGTTTTCTTGCTTTTCATTTGGAGTCAATACAAGCAACGATATTGACATTTCGATTATCCATGTGTAGCGTAGGACCTAAATGATGCTCAATTAGATAAACTCTTTTTTAAAAAAAAAAAAAAAAAAAAAAAAAAAAAAAAAGCTTTATTGTAAACTGTCAACAATACAAAGTCTTTGATGCATTTTCAGTTCTGTGAAACATGAAATTGTGACATGTTTAATTAACATCTTTAACATGCCCTATAAATACAGATACAAGCAAGGACAGAAAAGGTTGAAACTTTATCAGCTACCGTAGCTGTATCCGTAAATTAACCATACGATGAAGTAATTCCATCAGGTTACGTTTCAAACCTCTACAGTACGTAAGGGGATAAACTCCTTTTTTAATCATTTCCTCATCTACCTTCATAAATTTTTTTTTGTCATCCTGTCTTTAGGAGTTATGTCTAGTTACTGTTCCTATTTTATATCTCTGGGTTTTTATTTGGTTTGTTCCCTATACCCCCACAGGCTTTGCTTTGCTCTGAGAACCTGAAATACATTCTTATACACAGAAACTGACTATTTTGTGAGTCAACATGGGCAATATTTTTTTAATTTCATCTTTCTCATTTGTTACTCTGCTGGATATAGCATTAGCATGCTTCACAGTATTGGGTTGGGCATGCATTCCACCCTTGTGATACATGGGGTCCCCTATCCCTGCAGACCGCTTTTTCCATCTGTGCAGTGATGTTTTCAATCTGTTGTCCCTTGTCAATATCTCACCTTCAGCAGAGACTGTCTAAAACGAAGTTTATAGGAACAGTAACTGAATTACCCGGCATGGGGCCCAGTTGCAGGTCGTGCAGCCGGGCCCCCCTCCACAAGCACTGTTGGCAACGGATTCTCGCTTATGACGCCAGCAGGCCCGGGTCCTGCCTCACCCCCAGTATTACTACCTAAGATTGATTATATTTATTCAAAAAGAAGATTCCAGATAGTATGCTCAACACAGACAAGAGACTGCATTACCAGTATACATGGGATTAAAATCCATAATGCAGATGAACCAGTAGCAAGGCAAGAAAAGTGTGCCACAATTCCTCTAAAAGATAGGCCAATGTTTAACTATCAGAGGTACTGCAAATAGGAGAGTGTATTAAACAATGATTTTACATCTTAGCATATCCTTTAAGCCAATCATAACTTCAGATCTTGTTTCCAGCACTTTGGTTCTCATAAAGGTGATGAAGGCCAATTTATTCTGTGTGATGTGTAGTTCTAAATCTGCACACAGTTTTCTAAAATCCTTTAGGGTGATGCCTTCAACTAGAATTGAAATCCATTTTGAATATAATCATTGAATATTGTTTCTCAGACAGGAATAAAATAAATGGATACAATGGATGTTGTACCTGTGTATGATACATTTCAATCAAACACCTTGTTTTGTAGTGCTGTACAAGCGTTGAAAGGAGTATAGATCAAAAAAGTATGGATTATGTACAAATATGTATGGGACAGGTTATCCAGGATGCTCGGGACCTACTTTTCTGGACAAGGGATCTTTCTGTAATTTGGATCTTCGTACATGGTCTACTAGAAAAAAATGTAAACGTTAAATAAAACCAATAGGATGATTTTGCTTCCAATAAGAATTAATTACGGTATACCGTATATACTCGCGTATAAGCCGAGTTTTTCAGCACCCAAAATGTGCTGAAAAACTCAACCTCGGCTTATACGCGGGTCATACCGTAGATATGCCCAGCAGTGCGACCCCGTGACCCGGCCCCAGCAGGACTGTCTGTGACGCCGCCCGGAGCAGGTCCAGGAGCTCCGGGCGGCGCGTCCTTCCCTGCCGGCGTTCGCTCCCAAAATGGCGGCGCCCATGGCCGCCACGTGGGTAGCGGCGCCGGCCGCTACCCACGTGGCGGCCATGGGCGCCGCCATTTTGGGAGCGAACGCCGGCAGGAAGGACGCGCCGCCCGGAGCTCCTGGACCTGCTCCGGGCGGCGTCACAGACAGTCCTGCTGGGGCCGGGTCTCAGGGGTCGCACTGCTGGGCATATCTACGGTATCTACGCCGGCAGGGAAGGACGCGCCGCCCGGAGCTCCTGGACCTGCTCCGGGCGGCGTCACAGACAGTCCTGCTGGGGCCGGGTCACAGGGGGTCGCACTGCTGGGCATATCTACGGTATCTACGCCGGCAGGGAAGGACGCGCCGCCCTAGAGTGGACACAGTGACCGTCCTGCAGCTCTTTCACAGGGCCCCTGGCGGCCATTGTTAAAAGGTCCTAAAGCTTGATTCCAAGTTTGCCAGCAGCAGAGTGCTATCTGTGGAGCTGTACATGTACATAGGGTAAGCATATTTTTGCAGTGTCATGTTCCTGCTGATGGAATTATGGGGAGGCTCTTTTAAATAGTTTTAGATAGATTTCTATGCCATAAAACATGATTACACATTTACACATTCACATTTTGAAATCTGACATGGGGCCCCTAGGCTTATACACGAGTCAATACATTTTTCCAGTTTTCTTAGGTAAATTAGGTACCTCGGCTTATACACGGGTCGGCTTATACACGAGTATATACGGTATCTTAGTTTAGATAAGGTACAAGGTACTGTTTTATTATTACAGAGGAAAAGGAAAATTTTTTTAAAAATGTGGATTATTTGGATAAAACGGAATCTATAGAAGACAACCTTTCCATAATTTGGAGCTTTCTGGATAATGGGTTTCTGGATAACAGATCCCATACCTATACAAACATATAGAAAAAGGCTCTAAGAATTTAGTTACTTTTTAGTCTTTGTGCATCAAATATTAGTGTTACAGCTACAATCCAACCAAGTGCATCTCACTCTGATACATCATAAGTCAGCTGCTATGTGTCCACTCGCTACACCTTATGAGATTCTACAAAACTTGTTTGCTATAAAGCCATGATCACTGTCAAATAAGTGAGTAGTGGTCACTTTACCAGGGACTGGTCACTATTATCTAACCATATCTAATGAAATAATTTTTGTATATTTATTTTTCATGTTCTTCTGTCTCTGCTAGGTCCAGGCCCAGGTTGTCCAGGAGACAATAGTACCAAAAGAACCACCTACAGAGTATGAGTTTGTGGCTGATCCACCCTCAATTTCTGCATTTGATCTGGACGTGGTAAAGCTTACTGCACAATTTGTTGCTCGAAATGGTCGCCAGTTTCTTACACAGTTGATGCAAAAAGAACAGAGAAATTACCAGTTTGATTTCCTGCGTCCCCAGCACAGTCTTTTCAACTACTTTACAAAGCTTGTGGAACAAGGTAACAATCTTCATAAGTCTAAACACCTTTAGTGGCTAAAATGTAATGCTCAGGAAGTGCTGTCATAATAAAATAAATAAAATAAAATTAGTTGCTGGATATTCTTATGAGCAACTAAAATGCATCTTTTAACAGATATAAACCATCTTTTAGATTTTTAGATTTAGATTGGCAATATTGCTCTAAATATAAATTTATCTTCTGTTCTTGGGCACTGTGCCCTTGATTATTCCTTAGGTGATATATTTTTTTTCCTCAGATCCTGATCCCACCAAAAGGATTACTTACAAAGTTGAAGAAAGAAGCTGAAAACCCGACAGATGTATTGGATCAGGTAATGTAATGATCATCCGTCTTCAATACATTCTACTTGCACTTCTATAGAAAAAGAAACTTTACAAAAAACTTTTGATTACCTACTGTCTCAATTGTGGTTCAATGTGCACTTTCTGTGTTAAGGCTGCTTATTCAGTTAGTATTGGGTTTAAGCTTTTGTGTAGAGCAGTGTAGTTACTACTTTAGTCTTAAAGGCAATTTAGATGGTGTAAAAGGCTTCTATGTTACCAACTATGTTATAATTACCCTCAGTATAAATATTTACTTGTATGAAAAAAATTATAATTTTGAAGGATTTTCCCTTTAATTGCTTACTAAAATGCAATATTTTATATGTAAACTCAACCAAAGTATACGAAGTCCAGGTGCATAGGCCCAGATCTTCAGCATAAGGGAGCAGATATACCTCACAGGTTTTCTCACACTTTGAGGGGGACACAGAAACAGTGGGATAAAGGGCCCCTCCCACCACAAGGCAGGACACTGTAGTGATATCAGCACTACTGCCCCTCCCTCTCACCTTTTACCCCCTCACAGTGCTAACAGCACTCCATTTTTTTTGTATTTTCAAAGAAGCTTTGTACTTGCAGGCACAAGGACACTGTTGGTTGGTGAATAGCACCAGCAGGGGTGAGACCTGAGCCAGTCTCTTGCCTGCACTCTGTGTCAGCCCCCTTCTCTGGATAACCTGTTCCACCAGCAACCCTCCTGGCCACTCTGGAGTGTCTGTGTGTTTGGACATCCTGGGGCAACACAGCTGGAGTGTCCCTACCAGAGACTGGGTGAGACAAGAGCGCAGCACCAATTTCTTCCCCGGTAATTTAAGTGGACATGCTCCCACATGGATTCCCTTCACACCAGAAGCTGACATAATGGTCTCCAGGCACAACTGCAATGTTCCCAATGTTTTTTGCAAGATACAGAGACCCACTGGCAAACGGGCTATACACTATGCTGGTTCTCTGGCACATCCACCTAGCCTATGTCTTCCCTCCTCTTCCAATGCTCCCGCGAGTTCTCATAAAGATCCACCTCTACTGGACAACCTGCTTCAGCAGGGTCCTATCCATCACTGGAATCCCAGTCTTTTCGCCTTACCGGGATGGCCCTTGAGGGACAAAGGTCTCTCGGAGTAGGCCATAATCACCATGATAGGGGCAAGAAAATATTCAACCTCCAGAGCCTACCATAGGACTTGGAGTTCCTAACAGGAGCGTTTAGCCCTCCTTGACGATGTCCTGTATGGGGGTTTCTTCAATTGCTTTCCCATATCGGCACCAAGTTCCCCCATGGGACTCAAATTGTGTGCTCACTTTTAGCGTCTCTGTTTGAACCAATAGACTCTGTGAACCTCTCCTCCCTTACATGGAAAATAGTGTTTTTGGTGGCTATTACCTCTATCCGACACATATTGGAATTTGGATCATTGTCGTGTTTGCCTCCCTTCTTCATTTTTAAGGAAGAACAAGCGGTTCTTTGTACACTGCCTGGTTTTATCCCTCAGTTGGTCTCTTCATTCCACTTAAATATGGAGATCATTCTCCCCTCATTTTGCAATAATCCCCAGAGTGAAAAGGAGGTGCGGCTTCACCGTCTTGATGTTGTCCAGGACTAAAGACTTGCATCTCGTGTACAAAACTGTTCTGGAGAATGGACACTATTCCTTTTTTCCTTCGGAGCCACAAAAGGGTCTCCCTGCTACCAAAATTATGCTTGCTCTCTGGATCAAGGAGACAGTGAGACGGTCCTACCTGGTGCAAAAAGAGACACCTCCAATAGAGCAGAGAACCTGTTACACTCAAGCTGTGGGAGCTTCTTGGGCTCACTGTAACATGGCTTCTGAGGACATTGCAAGGCAGCTATTTGGTCCTCCCATGTACCTTTACAAGATTTCACTGATTCAATACTACCTTTCCTCAGAGGCGGCCTTGCACCACAAGATCCTACAGGCTCCCCACTGTTCCTGTGTCCCTCGACGTGAGAGAAAGGAATATTTATTTACATACCATTAAATCCTTTTCTCTCCAGTCATAAGGGGAACACCGGAATACTTCAGTTGCTTGCAGCCATGGGTGTATAATAGTTCTTGTTGATTTTAGTTCATGTTTGAGTTCTCTGTTAGTAACTGAGCTCTGCTAGTGGTGTGAGGGGAGGGTAAAAGGGGACAGGGAGGGTCAGTAGTCACTGGTGGGAGGGGCCTTTTACCCCACTGTTCCTGTGTCCCCCTCACAACTGGAGAGAAGAGGATTAAACGGGAAGTACATAAATTGTCCTTTAACCAAACTGTTGGGTGCATGTACTACATGTAATGTGCTTCGTCATTCATATTGCCTCTCACTAGTACTTTCTTTGAAGGCAGCATCAGTTTAACTTGTCAGAACTTATTATATTGGTGAACCACTGCACATAATCCTAGCACCTTGCGCAATAAAAGACATTGGCTAGTGATGTAAAGGTTGATGCCACGGGACCTGTAGCAGTGTTTTGTAGTAATGGGTCACAGTTCAGTCTGGCAACCTGAATGATGGGTCTGGGTTTGTTGGCAGATGCCAAAAACAATATACTTACTAAATTTATCATGTTTTAAGTTTGGTGGAGGGAAATAAGATCTGGGAACTTTTTTTGTGCTGTTGGCTAGGAACCCAGGTTCTCGTGACAAAAAAACTATTGCATGTAGTGCCATTTTTTATAATGCTCCCCTTCCTACCTTTTGGCAACACTTTGGAGTAGGCCCTTGCCTGTTTATGCATGTGCACAAATAGGTTTGTACAAAATTGCTTGCTTAAAGGGGAACGTTAACGAAACAGATTATTCCAAATCCTATTTTATCACGTTAGTCAAGCAAAATGAACTTTAATTACACTGTATTAAGTATTTGAATCTTGTTTTCCTTGGTCTGGCAACTCAAAATTATAGCAAGCAGGCAGGAGCCATTTTGTATACACTGTTATTAAATAAGCCTTGTATCATCTCAGAATCTTGTTTGTGCACCAGAATGGGGGGGGGGGTGGTTGCTGATGTCCATCCCCATGCCCTGGCTACACAATTAAATGGTGAAGAGAACGGGGGGGATGTGGGAAGAGCAGTGACATCTAGGTAGTGCAGAATGGAAAGTGAAAGTAATTGCATGCCCCGCCTCTATGAGGTATTTAGCTTTTTCTTCAGCGGCTCTTCAATTTGCATTTTAAGCAATCTGGTAAATAGGGTCCAAATTACCCTAGCAACCATGCATTGATTTGAATAAGAGACTGGAATATGAATAGGAGAGGGTCATAGAAGGATCAGTAATAAAAAGTAACAATAACAATACATTTGTAGCCTTACAGAGCATTTGTTTTTTTAGAAGGGGACAGCGACGCCCATTTGAAAGCTGCAAAGAATCAGAATAAAACGACAAATAACTCTAAAACTATAAAAAATGAAAACCAAAAGTTGCTTAGAATTGGTTGTTCTATAACATAATAAAAATGACTTTAAAGGTGAACCACCTCTTTAATAAAAAAAGAATTTGGATTTCATGTTTAATTTGAAAAGGACTTATTATACAGCTTTTTATGTCTGGATGACAGGTCCACTTTAAATGGATGTGGAAGAAGTTGACTATTGGCAGAACCCTGACTACAACCCTTCTGAAGGCCTATAGGCTATATCAGTGATCCCCAACCAGTAGCTCATGAGCAACATGTTGCTCTCCAACCCTTTGGATGTTGCTCTCAGTATCCTCAAAGCAGGGGATTATTTTTGAATTTCAGACTTGAAGGCAAGTTTTAATTGCATAAAAACTAAATATAGTGTCAAGTAGAGTCTCCTGTAGGCTGCCAGTCCACATAGGGGCTACCAAATAACCAATCACAGCCCATGTTTGACACCCCAAGGAACTTTTTCATGCTTGTGTTGCTCCCCAGCTCTTTTTACATTTGAATGTGGCTCACGGGTAAAAAAAGGTTGGGGACCCCTGGGCTATATAGTAAGATTAATATGAGCCAGGCCCAGTAGCCCAACTTCCGTGCCCAACCTTACTAAAATGGTACTGTGGCTGAATGGAAACAAACATCACCAACAATATTCAAACATCTAGTAGAAACTTCCCATAAGAGTAAAGGCTCTCCTAGTAGCAAAGGGAGGACCAAATTTGTAATACCTTTGCATTTGCAATGAAATGTAGTGTATTTTGTGAAATATATAGAGGGAAAATGTTTCTCCAGTTAGCCCTTGGTTAGACAATTATTGCAAAAATCTTTATCACTTTATCAGTGTGGTTCTGTACTCTTTGGGGCAGATTTATCAAAGGTCGAAGTTAAAAAACTTCGAACTTCAAATTCAAAAAGACCAACCAAATGGTGGTCGAAATTTTTTGGGGTCAAAGTGGGCCTACTTCGATTCGAAGTTTTTTTAACTCGACCTTCAATCTCCTCCATACAGGCTGTAGGAGGTCCCACATAGGCTAAAACAGCACTTTGGCAGCTTTTAGGTGGCAAATAGTCGAAGTTGAAGTTTTAAAGAGACAGTACTTCAAAAAAATTCGACCTTCGAATTTCAAAGTTTTTTCAACTTCAAATCGAAGTTGGACTATTCGATGGTCAAAGTACCACTTCGACCTTTGATAAATATGCCCCTAAGTGTAAACTTTTGCCTTTTCTTCTCTCACGTTTTGTGTACCACTATCTCAATAAATAGGTGCGTTATCGTGTAGAGTGGGCAAAATTTCAGGAAAGGGAGAAGAAAAAAGAGGAAGAAGAGAAAGAAAGAGAACGTGTTGCCTATGCACAAATAGACTGGCATGACTTTGTGGTAGTGGAAACTGTAGACTTTCAACCAAACGAGCAAGGTAATTGAACAATTCTATTGGAATGGAGATATTTTATCCTGTCCATCACTGTAGAAAATATATATTTATATTGCACATTAACTGTACAAAGTACAGCTACAACTTCTTAAAAATGGGGTGGGGGGTTATTTTCCCCAACTTTGTCACTAATAGAAACAGGTAGGACTGTGCACTTTCTCAAGTACACTTGTATTCCCACTGGCTTCTGTAAACCAGCGAGAGGTGTAGGCAGGAATAACTTGAATAAATCGACCGCTGTGGAAAAAGTGCCAGGTGATGTGGCCAGCAAAAATGACCTGGGCAGAATAGTAAGCTAGTTACTTTGTGTCTTAAAGTTCTTGAAGTTAACTCAAAGGTTATCAACATGTTTTTATAAAGTACCTACACATTCCATGCTGTTGATTGTAACTTATCCTATCCCTATTTCTGCAGAAGACCAAAATGTGTTTGATAAATTTTCACAGTGACGGTTTTGACCAGAAATGTTGTGTTCAGAAGGAACACTATAAATATTCATATATTTCAAGTCTGAGTGCATGGCCCTTCTTTCATTGCTTATAAATGTGGATACTCAGGACTGCGAGGTGACAAAGTGGATGTAAAGTCAAAAAATATTGCAAATACCTCTTCTCCATCTTAAAAGAAGCGTTTCCGTGTGCAACTTTAATAGTCAGAGATACGAGCGCAGATGGGATTTTTTTTTTTTTTTATAAAAACGGCACTGAATTTCAAAATAAAGTCTTTTGGAAAGATGCTCCTTTTATGGAGTAGAAGATGTATATGCAGTACTATTTTTCACTTTACATCCCCTTTAATGCAAGTGGCTTGTAAAAAAAAACAAAAAAAAAACAGGTGCCTACAGAGTTTGCGATTTCATATAATGAAGGCTTTCAGATCAGTTTTTTAAGCAGTAGATCTTTACCCTTCTGCCTTAAACAAAGTGTTCCGAAACCGTTTGCCTTTTACAGGTAACTTCCCGCCCCCAACCACTCCAGAAGAGCTAGGGGCTCGAATACTAATTCAAGAGCGATATGAGAAATTTGGTGAGAGTGAAGAGGTAGAGATGGAAGTTGAATCTGACGAAGAGGAGGAAGCCAAGGACAAAAAAGCAGGGGAATCCTCCTCTCAGATGGACCAAGATACTCAAGTTCAAGATATGGATGAGGTAATATAATTTATAATAAATTGTTGCATACAAAGTACTTTGTATTTCTGCTGTCCTGAGGATTTGTCATTCGTAGTTGTGGTCTTTGTTTATTAAAGTAGATTTGATGTAGTCAAACTATTCCTAACTATATCTTAAATATGCATATCTATCTAATTGAAACTGCTGTTTTCTAGTGTCTCTTAAATAGCTGTCATAAAATAATAGATTTGGGTGGCCTTGCTTGTGTAATATGTAACAGGCGAGAATTCGACTGTCTTACTGGATTATCTGGCTGTATAACCATGCATAAAACTTGATCTCTCTCTCTCCACTTTCCTGTTTAAAAAAATTAATATCATCAGATGTGCAATTATTTCTTTCGAATATTTGCATAATCATAAACGGTCATCCATGACTGGTACTAAGGTTCTCTCTTAACAGGGTTCTGATGATGAAGACTATACATCAAAGGCTCCTCTTCCTCCAGAGTCACCTATGCCTCCACCACTGCCTCCTACTCCAGACCAGGTTATTGTCAGAAAGGATTATGATCCCAAGGGTGAGTTCACTGATGTTTTATAACTTGTGATTAAGCTCACTTAATTGCACACTACTAATTACTTTATCCACACAGCTTCCAAGCCTTTGCCCCCTGCTCCTGCTCCTGATGAGTATTTGGTGTCCCCCATTACTGGAGAGAAAATACCTGCTAGTAAGATGCAGGAACACATGCGCATTGGACTGCTAGATCCACGTTGGCTGGAGCAAAGAGACCGTGCTATCCGTGAAAAGCAAGGAGATGATGAAGTATATGCTCCAGGTATGTTAAAGCTAAGGCTGCAGTATTAAGTGATATTTCTGCAAATATTGTGGGAGGGGATGTAAAGTCCATTTTTAACTCTGCTGATGTCAGTGATTATAGAATATACATTTTAAAAATCTAACAGCATTGTTGGTTGTTTAGAAAAAGCTTTTGTTGTGAATGAGGCTTCTGTTGTTCAAACAAGGCCAGTCCAGCTTAAAAGGTATTGTGTGCATGGCATGGAATATATATATTCTTGTTTCCATAATGGACCAAAATAGGGTCTACCTAATCATTTTGTAGAGGTACATGTTTGATTACATTGTGTTTGATAAAGTGCATACACACTGCAAAAAACCCAAAAACTCACAATTTGCATTACTCTTAAGCCCGTCTCCAAGTTCAGTGCTGTAAATGTTTTTTTTTGTCTATCTGAAAAAGGACTAATTAAGTCTTCTTTCTTTTTTTATTATTATTATAGGGTCAATGTGTCATTGCACACATGTGATTGTTTTCTGGCTGAAATCAGGCCCCCATGCACAGCAATAGGCAAACCCCACTCATGCTTATTACTCTATGCACAGGACAACATCTGTGTTTTCTCTGCCGACAGAGAACACTTGTGTGACACTACGCTTTGTAGTTTGCAATGACCCCCATTTGAAAGCAGAAGAGCCACATTATTAAAAAACTATTTAAAATAAATATATATATATATATATATATATTAAAGAATAAATAAATATATATATATATATATATATATATATATATATATATATATATATATATATATATATATATATATATATATAATAATGACATTTAAAGTTTCTGTTTGGAGGGAGAGAAAATAGGACAAAGAAAATGAATTGATATCCTCAATCTTATCGGTCTGTATCAATCTAAGACTTCTTCCTAAGATGCATTTACCCATAACAAGGGTATAAATAATTACACTAGTGAAAAACAAAAACAGTGGTAAAACCTAATAATTAAGGCTACAATATTTTGTAGGAGGCAACAGCAGGATTCTCAGGTGAACTAGAAATTATTTATTGGCAAGTAATACAAATAAAAAAATGTTTAGATTTTTTTTAAATGTATCATCTTTACCCTAAATGCAGCTCTTTATCTTTAATTATTGCAGGGTTGGATATTGAGAGCAGCCTGAAGCAGTTGGCAGAACGTCGTACCGATATTTTTGGTGTGGAAGAAACTGCCATTGGTAAAAAGATTGGTGAGGAGGAAATTCAGAAACCAGAGGAGAAGGTAAATACTTCTCTGACCAAGGTCGACTTAGGGGCTCATTTATGATTGTCCAAGCTTTTGTACTGATAAAGGAAGCTCTGTGTCACACAATGTTTTGTGCTGAAAAAAGCTCTGTAATCTTCATAAGAAAGAATGTATTTGGCTCCTAAAAGCTGACCGTTTTTGTTTGATACAAAAGCAATTTGGGCAAATGTACAAAGGTTGTTGAGCTTTTTTTTCTGCACAAACCCTCCTGTGATTAGTAAACTGACACAGATTTCCTTTATGATTGCCTGAGAACAAAAACTCAATCAAAAATGGACCCCTCAGTGTTACGCTTATATTGTTCTTGGCCGCTGCTGTGAAGAACTACTTGTTTGTTTAACCTGTTGCTTCTTTTGTAGGTCACATGGGATGGGCATTCTGGTAGCATGGCACGTACTCAACAGGCAGCACAAGCAAATATCACACTTCAGGAACAAATTGAGGCCATCCACAAAGCCAAGGGCCTTGTACCGGAAGAAGATGGAAAAGACAAGATTGGCCCCAGCAAGCCTAATGAAATGCCACAGCTTCCACCTCCATCCTCTACACCCACCATTCCCACTCATGCACCCCCTGTCAGCAGTGCACCAAGGCTTCCACCTGTGTCTCACCACCCGCATATCACTTCTCCAATTTCTAGACCACCCACAGTAAGTCTGCAAGTAGCTAACTGTAGGAGATGCCTTTACAGTTTACATTTACTAATTCTAAACTGAAGAATACCGTATGTCAAACTTCCAAGTACAAAAATGCCCTATTACCTTTGCTGTACTGAAAAAACAAATGCATCACCGTACACTATTTTCCAAACTGTATTAAAGGAACAGTAACACCAACAATTAAAGTGTTTAAAGTAATTAAAATGTATTGTTGCACTGGACTGTTGCAACTGGGATGTTTGCTTCAGAAACTCTACTATAGTTTATATGAACAAGCTGCCGTCTAGCCATGGGGCAGCCATTCAAAGCTAAAAAATGAGAAAAGCCACAGGACACACATATATACATATATAGTATGCGTAGTAGTATACAATGGGATTCTTCAGAACTCATCTGTTATCTACTGTGTATCCTGTGCTTTAATGGCTGCACCCATGGCTACACAGCAGCTTGTTTATATAAACTATAGTTGTGTTTCTATACAAAACACACCAGTTTTGTAGAGGGCAACAGTACATCATATTATCATTCCTTTAAAAAGTTTTAATTTTTTGGCATTACTGTTTACTGGTCAAATCTGTGTGCTTAAATAGCTTACATGATTTTCTAGTAGACTTTAAGTGTGAAGATCCAAATTATGGAAAGATCCATTATTTGGAAAGTCCCAGCTCCCGAACATTCTGGATAACAGGTCCCATACCTGTAACAGACATTCCAGTTTTGTGTGAGTTTGGGTGCTAAAACAATTTGAATCTGCCACTAGGTGTTCTAATCTATTGCCAGAGCTCAAATGAATGTATTCTGAAGAAATTTGACTTGAGGCAATAAATTTTTTATCCCAGAAATCCAAGGATTCTTTCTTCCTGTGTATGCCTTAAACCACTAATCCACTCCTACTTCATGTAGTACAGAACTAACGTATTAATGACAAAATCTTTTATAAACTGTGTTAACTATTTGATCTAATTGTATCCACCAAGATGCCGCCTCCAATACGCACTACAATGATGTCTGCTCTACCGGTCATGCAAAGCCCTCCAATGGGCTCAATGGTGCGTCTGCCCCCAGGTTCTGTATTAGCCGGCCCCATGCCACCTATTCTGCACACACCAAGAATAAACGTTGTACCTATGCCACCCAATCCTCCTCCAATGATGGCACAGCGTGCACCCCACATGATTGTACCTGCTGGTAAGTATAGAAATTTGACCTATGCAGAAAGCAAAATGATACAAAAGAAACATGCCCCAATCTATTCTATCTTTATATAAGCATCGTAGTATTTCAAGCATGAGACATCACAGATGTGCAAATACAGCAGAACCCACATTTTATGTTTTCTAGGGGAAAGCATAAACATCTGCATTCATTCCAGGAAACCATAAAATCAAGGCTTCTATTGTATCCTATTTTGTGAATATCAAAGATGTGAATAGACACATATTGCTATTTCTCTGTAATGCCTTCTTTGGTTTGTTTACCTTTTCTTCTTGTCAAAGCCCTTATTTTGAAATACTTGTTTAATCTACCTTATTTATAGCTGCTGGTGTTCTTTTAATATTAATATAAAAAAAATCCCTTAAAGGGGTTGTTCGCCTTCCAACACTCTGGTTTCAGATAGTTCACCAGAAATAAAGGCTTTTTCCAATTACTTTCTATTTTCTATGTGTGACTGTTTTTCTAACATTGAAGTGTAAAGTGTAATTTTTCACTTTCTAAAGCAGCTCTGGGAGGCGAGGTCGCCGACCCTGTAAACTGCTCTAAATTAATACATTTAGTTGATACATTTCTTGTCTTTGCTGAAGCAAAATCCCTGAATTTCATTACAGGCAGCTGCTAGAATTGATACAATAGTTGCTAATAGGGACATTAAACTTTAAACTTCGATTTTAGAAAAACTGTAAAAAATAAAAAGTAATTCAAAAAAGACTTTCAGGTGAACAATGTGAAAACAACTCTACTGAAAAAAGTGTTTGGAAGGTGAACAACCCCTTTTAGGAAATAGGAATAATAGGAAATATGTGTGGTTTTTGTTACATCTCTCAATAAACAAAATCTAAATTGAAACAGCCGACATAGTTAATCAACGGATGACTTTGTCTAACCTAGTATATAGCGATCAGTTGGGATTCGTATACTTAACAATAAAATTTGTATAAGTATTACAGGTATGTGATTCATTATCAGGAAACCTATTATTCAGAAAGCTCTAAATTACAGAAAGGCCCTCTCCTATAGACTCCATATATCCAAATGAATTGACTAAATTTATTCACTACTACCTTGAAAACATAAACTTTTTTTTTTAAACTGAAGATATAAAACTGGGTGTTTTGTTAAGCAAACTTCATCTTTTTCTGTTTCTAGCATTTGTACCTGCACCACCTGTTGCCCCTGTGCCTGCCCCTGCTCCAATGCCCCCAGCTCATCCACCTCCACCACTGGACGATGAGCCAGCTGCCAAAAAAATGAAGAGTGAGGACTCGCTTATTCCAGAGGAGGAGTTCCTACGCAGGAACAAGGTGTTGTGAGCATTATTAATACTGGGGTAACGTTGGGGGAAAAAAGCTGAATATAAAGTGCATATTAAACTTGAATTTACAGTTACAGGGTCCTGTTACTGTCAAGGTTCAAGTCCCCAACATGCAGGACAAAACAGAATGGAAGCTGGGAGGACAAGTGCTGTCTTTCACACTGCCACTTTCAGATCAGGTAAAACGTATAGTCAAACTTGGTTTAACTTTAGAAGAGCTGTGGCTGTGACATTTATACCTACACATGTTTTTCTTCTTCTCAGGTATCTGTCATGAAGGTTAAGATTCATGAGGCCACAGGCATGCCACAGGCATGCCAGCTGGCAAACAGAAACTTCAGTTTGAGGTAAGTTATGAAAGAAGTTATTTTCTAATATAAAGAGTTGGTGTGCAGTTATAACGTTTGCACCTGGTAGTAACACCTTCTTTTTCTTTTTACCAGGGAATCTTTATTAAGGATTCCAACTCCTTAGCTTACTACAATATGACAAATGGAGCCACCATTCACTTAGCCCTGAAAGAAAGAGGAGGGAGGAAGAAGTAAACTTGTGAAGTGAAACAGCAGCATACCATAATGCAGAACCATGCATATACACAGCTATTATGCAAATAACATTTACAGTTCTGTTCTGCCGACAGCACAAATTGGTTGGTGGTCTATTTTTAGTGTCTGTGCAAATGTAGATCAGGCTGGGACACTGTTTTTGAATCATACGTGATCCTTAAATGGTATTCTGTTCTTGATGTATTTTATTTGGCTGTTGGAAGTAAAAATAACTGTCTGGGGAAACTGGGCACACAATCGAATCTACGTTTGTAGCATGCTAATGCTCTCAGCGTTGCAAAATAAAGTATCTTTAATATACATTTTGCCTTGTTAAATGCCAAAATAGTTGGTTTTAAGGGAGCTAATTGGAATAATTGATTGACAGCTGATTAAAGGGACCATATTACCCCCATGTTCAACATGAGTGCATAGGCTACTTTTTACTTATTTTTTTAAAAAAAATCGATAATGCTTGTTATTTTGGTGCTAAACAGGGCAATTAAAGAAATTGAATTGCTTCATATTTGATTCTTAAATAGTAGATAATTCGATTAGCAGTGTACATATAACACCCCTGCATAAAGAGAGGATTACTGTATCTGACACAACAAATGGTGCAGGGATGGTATGTATGAAAGCAAAATAATTCTCTGGCTCGGGTTGGTTCTGCTAGCAGAAACGCTGTCCTTGGGTTTCTGGTAAGTGATTATAATCACTGGGGACAGCTAACAATACAACCCAGCGATTTCACCTTTACTGCTCCAAACTTCAATTAAATATAAAAGTGCTCTTCTTAGAACTTCTAAAATCTTTGAGTTTTTTTAACTTTTCAAGAACTTCCAGTAAAGGGGGTTATAGTAAATCTTGAGTCATCTTTACAGGGCAGCGTGAGGGTAAAATAGTAAGTTAGGTTGAAAAAAGACACATCCATCAAGTTCAATCTTTTAACTTTTTTTAACCTGCCTAACTGCTAGTTGATCCAGAGGAAGGCAAAAAAAAACATCTGAAGCCTTTCCAATTTGCCTTCCAGTCTCCAAAATGGCAATCGGACTAGTCCCTGGATCTACTTGTACTATGAGCTATCTTTCATAAACCTGTATTCCCTCACTTGCTAAAAAGCCATCCAACCCCTTCTTAAAGCTATCTAATGTATCAGCCAGTACAACTGATTCAGGGAGAGAATTCCACACCTTCACAGCTCTCACTGTAAAAAACCCCTTCTGGATATTTAGGTGAAACCTCTTTTCCTCCTAAATGTATATATTATGGCAGTGCTCTAGATTGCCCTCCCTGTGGTTGTGGTGGTGGTGGGGGGGTATGGGACTGAGACCATGTGGGTGTAAGAACAGTGATGGTGCTGATTTGCTACTGTGCTGCATAAAGACTTATCTAGTTCCCACCTCCAGTAACCTGTATGCTGTCTCATGATAGCTCTTTCTGCTGCTTCTCCATTAAACAATATTTGTTTTCAGCACTGAACAATCTGCACTAGTAAAACCTAGTAGAAAAAAAAGAGGAGGTTCAAAGTTTAATCTTTTTTGCCACACACTCGGTCCTAGCACAGATTGTTCATGCAAGTCATTCTTTGAAAACAAATATTCTTGTAGAGAGATGCAGCCGAAAGAGTTTTATTACTAAGAAAAAAGGATGAAAGCAGCACTTTGATAGAGTGGGAATTTTATCATGTATCTATTTTGCCTTATGTTGCACTTTTTTGTTTTGGTAGATTTTTATGGTGTAGGGGGCCTGACTAAAAGTTACTGCCAAGTTTCACCAAATCCCCCACACGTTTCCTGTGTCCCTTCCCCGGCCACCAGGATCTACACATTTGGTGCGGTGCTATCCATAAAAGTAGACGAGCGTGACAAGCTGTGCTAGAGAGTTTGGAAATTGAACAACCCTTTAAATTGAGCCAATAGCCTTGGGTTAGTTGTTTCAAATTGCAAATAACGGTTACAAATAGAGTAAGTATATATTTTTTATATCAATTCATTTCTTGGGTCTAGATCTTCTTTAAGACATCTTTTATTGTATGAGTGTTTTGTTTCCTTGAGTTAGGTTCGGTGTGAAAATAAAAACTGGGTAAATAGATAGGCCATGCAAAATAAAAAAAATGTTTGTAATATAGTTAGTTAGCCAAAAATGTAATGTATAAAGGCTGGAGTGATTGGATGACAAACAGAAAACTACTATCTGCTTTTCAGCTCTCAGAGTTAGTCGGCAGCTTAAAGGGGGCCACATGGGACATAACTGTTTAGTGAGTTTGCAATTGATCCTCGGCATTCAGCTCAGACTCAAAAGCAACAGTTAAGAGAGCTGCAAAGCAGGAAGTAGTGTTCTGGCTATTACGTTACACATCCAGTCACTCCAGCCTTTATACATTACATTTTTGGCTAACTAACTATATTAGAAATATGTTTTATTTTGCACAGCCTGTCTATTTACCCAGTTTTTATTTTTACCCTGAACAAGTCCTTTAAAAAAGACTTCTAGTGACAAACCAATTGAAACAACAAAGCAGCAGTTTCTACAACTTCCCTCAATTGCCTCCATTCCATGTTACTAGTGTAATATGTCTCTTTGCTCAGCCACCAATGTTTTTGCTCTGATTACTGGTTTTATCCTGCTCTATTTCCAAACTTACATAGAGAGATCTTCCTGGCCAACAATAACACTAGGATTCTGCTCCCAGCTCTAAAAGAACTTCAAAACATATTCAGCTAAATATAAAAGAATGTAGAAGTCAGTGTTCTGTTCAACGTGTTCTTGTTGGAGGGATTGCTCTGTAACACTCCCTCAGGTCCCCACCAGACATCAGCTCCCACAAGGAGTGTTTTTCCTGTTCATATGAATGGGAAGGGTCATGCGACCCCTGAGAGCACCATGGTACCACAGACCTAATAGTAAGTAGAAGGAATCAATGCAAATGTACGTCTCGGCGTGTCTCATTAAGTTTGTGTGAGTGGTGCCTTATTGTGAAATTGTCACTGATCCATACTGTAAAGGAAAAGGCAAGCTACAGAGGCAGTTTATTGCCAATAGATTAGCCACAATAGTGCAAGCTATAGCACTATATTTATTCTGCAGAATGCTTTACCATCCCTGAGTAAACCGCTCTAGAAGCTTTTTTTGTTTGTTTAGGCTAGCAGCTGCCATATTAGCTTGGTGTGACATCACTTCCTGCCTGCGTTTCTCTCTGCTCACTCATAGCTCTGGGCTCAGATTACAGCAGGGAGGGGAAAAGGGAGAGAGGAGCAAACTGAGCATGCTCAAGCCCTAGCCCTGAAGGTTTATGCTATAAACAGGACTTCTGATACAGAAGCCTATATGTACACTATAGAAGGAAAGAAATGCTGTTTTTCTTTTGACAGAGGATTCAGAACAGCATTACTTTGATGGTTTACTTGTGTATTTATATAGATCTTTCTGATAAAGCTTACTTAATTTTAGCCTTTCCATCTCATTTTAAACAAAGTAAGAAGCCTGTTAAGACCATAACAGATGTGGTGTTTTGACTACCACTAGAGAGAGGACTAAAATGCCAACCCTTACCTCAGATTACTTCCAATTCAGTAAAATGGGGAATGCTATGGATCTCCCAGCATCACAATAAATAAATAAATAAATATACATTGAGGTATTGACGCAAGGAGGTCCCCCCTGCCCAGTAGGTCTTACAATCTAAGTATATAACTAAAGCTACACTAATGCTGGACATAGACAGCTATTTTGTACTTTAAGGCAAACAATTTAATACAATAATGTTGTATCATATAGCTGGTGATGTATGAATGATTTTGCTGATTGGTCTGACATTACTCTGAATATTAATTGGATGGGTTTAAAATCTGGCAGTCAGTGTGAATCACAGACATTGAATGGTTGCTTTTTGGGCATGTAACCATTAATCACAAGAATTGCAAACATTTTTCCATACCGTCCCAATAGTGGTATCTGAAGCAGTAATATAATTGTTAATGTTTGCCAACACTTTAGTTTGCATTTGTTAGTATATTTGAAGATATTCTTTAGATTATATTGATCAGAAGCCCTGGTGTTTTGTTCACTGGAAACATCTTCTGAAATCTGAAGGTCAGGCTGCTCCTTCATCTAAAGATATGGGTGTTTCTTATGTGGGGGTATGTCATATGATGTTTACTTCTGTAGAATAAAGAAAAAAATACTTCCCGTTATATTTGACTGTGGTGGGTACTTTGAAATAAAACATATGAGCACCAAATACCTACCTGTTCTGTTAACCAGAATACCTGGGCTGCAAGGAAAATCAGTCACGTTTTCCACTGGGTATTCTGTTCATCAGGTTTTTTTTTTACTATTCCAGTGGATCATGGGTTTGGGTTCTTTTTCTGGCTTGTGGCTTCTTTTTTTCCTGGCAGGTGTGAGCAGTGTCATCAGAATCATTACCTTCCTGCTAGATATCCTTCTCACAAGTATCATTGGTCTCTGGCATATCAGGTTATTGTACAGAAGTAAAGATGCTTTCTCTAATGCTTTCTTGTTAGAAAGAACCTTTTACTCTTCTGTAAAATAATAATACACATATTTTTTTTTTTAAACATTTGTTTACATATGCATTGTACACTGGGATACACTTTGCAACACACACTATAAAACCATGTATATACATACATCAACATAAATACACAGGCAAATAAGAACCCGTGAGAACTGATCTTTTTCTGCCTGTATAACTATATAACTGTATATATATATATATTTACTATATAACTATAACTTGTCACCCAAGTTGATGAACCCCCTATCAGGAATACCTTTCTAATACCCAGTGATACTAGTAAGGTACTTTGACAGCAAGAACATTCTCTAGAGAATTTACGCAGCCTCAAAACAGAAGAGCAGAGGAACTGGTATGGGCGGTGCTACCACAGGGTTTACGTGCCAGTGGGCGGGCCAGGCGTGATTGAGAAGGTCAGCGTATAGAAGCATCTGTTGACAGGAGGAGAGATTCCATAACAGTGCATTGGCTAGCCGTAGGGGGTGCGGAAATTTACTGATTGGCTCCGGATCAACAAGGGGCTGGCTATTTGCATCTTCTAAGCGAATACTTTAATCCCAACGTTTTTGCGAATTTTGATTGGCCTATGAAAAGTATGTTCTCTAGATTGGTCTCATGCTGGAAGATCTGATTGGCTGCATGTAGTCTGTAGGTTGGGTTTTGTTAGAGAGGCCCGGGAGGTGTCGGCTGTTGCTGCTGCTGGGAGAACCGAGCATAAGGCGCGGCGGGGGGTTACGGAAGAGTAGATGGCTCCGCGGTGTTGAAGCTGTGGAGCCGACATGGCACGGAGCCCCGGGGAGGGCAACGCGTCCCCATCTGCCAGTTTCCGAGGTACCAGAGAGACGCTGAGTGACTCCGAGTCTGTGGGCTCAGACTCCGAAATCAACGGGTATGTGGCGGAGAGGAGGACCGACCGGTACGGCTTTCTTGTGAATACTGAGTCCCAGGGAGAACAGTGAGTATAAAGAGCACCGGGGAGAGCTGTGTGGCATCATCCTGTGTCAGTCTCAAAGCCTTGTGAATACCGTCAGGTGCAGCCGGACAGCTCGGTGTTTCCTTGTACATGAGTGTCAGTAGCGCTGTCTGTGCTGTCATTCCTTGCCCGCTGCTGCTCGTCACTATTTCCTGCCATTGGAGCGACGGATTACACGGCTGTTGCCTGTACTGAGGGATTATAGGCAAAGTAGCATCTTTGAGGGGAGTGTGAATGATTGGGAGGTGGCGAGAGAAGTGTCAGTGTGAAGGCGGTGATTAGCGCTGTAGGACTCAGTATTGGAGCTGGAGATCATATGGGGGGGGGCGGATTTGGGATTTTTCTAACTGCGTGCGGTCAGTGGGATTTGAACGATTGTACATTTTATGATTTTATCGGCCGACATCTGTCAGAAAATCGATCGGCCAAGTTTAAAAATCTTTATGGGTCCCAGTGCAATCTATCTATTTGCAGGGCCAAGCAGGCAGCTACCATTCAGTTTTGCTGGCAATATCGCCTGAAATGGTCTTTTTAAGATGGCCATAGACTCAAAGATCCGCTTCTTTGCCGATCTTTCCCTGAAATGCCACTACCAGCAATTTGAACTTTCGGTTGAACAATCGAATTACGATACGCCAAGGGGAAGACCCGTCGAAGCCCCCATACACAGGCAGATTAGCTGTCAAATCGCTCTAAACAACTGATATCGGCAGCTTTATCTGCCCGTGTATGGCCACCTTTAGTTAATGGACACATCGTACATTTAAACGATCATTTCGAGATAATCGTGGTCTCACAATAACAATTGGATCTTTTAGAAATCTTTACATCTATGGCCAGGGTGGGTGACACTAAATCGGTCATTCTACAGTCTAGGGGTTGGTCCAACATTTAATTTAAATTATTTTAACAAAAAATTACTTGATTCGGGGATTAGGAAGTGCAAATATGGTTTACTTAAACCAGTGAAAAGGTTAAATGTATATTAATATGAAACTAGCATTCAGTGTTTGCTTCTGTTATAATGGGGTTGGTAAAAATATAAGCATGTCTGTGCCTTCAGGGGGTTTCATTTGTCAATAAAGTAGAAAATCAATGTTTATATGCTTGCAAAGGCCGGGAAACCATATTACTGTTGCATAAATATTCAATTATATCAGTAGAACTTGGGGTCAGGGCTCACTTAAGGTGCATGAAAGGCAGTGGTTTTAAAGAGAAATTTTATTATGAATTTACCAGTGAAGGCAAAAGATTTCATGTGAATAAAAGATCATTTAAGAACTTGGACTATAAGTTCACACTGCAGTGTTTCTAGTTTATTTTGTTGGTAGAGCACTGCACTAGCAGCGGCTTGGACTTTAGTAGTAGCACTAGTGACAAGTTTCTTGAGATAAACAACAGCAAATGTTCAATGTATTGTCTGAAGATAGAATACAAAGGCAACCAATCAACCCTGCTCATCTCTAGGGGTATTATCTCACAGGGAAGGAATTGCATATTAAAGGCAATCTACAGTATGGGCTTGCGTAAAAAGAGTTGCATAAACACTATGTGAACCATTTTTTTTATCACTGATGTTCCTGGGATAGGAAAACCATAAGCTATATGTGCTCACACAGTGGCTGTTTCCCTATCCACTCCTTAGGCTCATAGTATAATGCAGGGATCCCCAACCTTTTGAACCCGTGAGCAACATGCAGAAGTAAAAGGAGTTGGGGAGCAACACCAGCATGAAAAATGTTCTTGGGGTGCCAAATAAGTGCTGTGATTGGCCATTTAGTAGCCCCTATGTGGATTGTCAGCCTACATTGAGACTCTGTTTGGCAGTACACCTGGTTTTTATACAACCAAAACTTGCCTTCAAGCCTGGAATTCAAAAATAAACACCTGCTTTGAGGCCACTGAGAGCAACATCCAAGGGGTTGGAGAGCAACAAGTTGCTCACGAGCTACTGTTTGGGGATCACTGGTATAATGCAACCCCTCCCTTTACCTTGTTCAATTGTGAAGTGATGCATTTTGGGACTTAAGTCCTTCTGTTTTTCATAGTGGGTAGGGCAGATTCTCTGGAAACCAGAGGGACGTCAAGCCCCAGAATTTATCACTTCGCAATGGAACGGTGAGGGAGGTGTGTGATTACACTGTGAGCCTAAATAGGATGGGTTTCCAAAGCTGATCTAACCACTCTTGTAAGCATGTACAAGAAATGCTTTGTCTACAGATTCACAGTAAATTGCTGAACCTGCATTGTCCTTACCACCCCAAATCTGAGGAGAATATAATATTGATATTTCCAATGGGAAACCTGTACCACTGGTTGTCATGTGCACACCTTAGTGTAGTAGTCAATACTTTGAATATTTTACGACAACGTCACCATCAACTAACTTAAAGAAAACAGTCGTGGAGTTATGGGTATTAAACCCAGAAAGCAATACTCTGTTTTGTACCTGGTGAAACTGCCAGACAAGTTTATACATTTCTAAGGTATTCTCTATGTATTGTTGTTGTTAAATTATCTTTTTTTTTTTTGTGGAGAATTAGCAAGTGCTTATGTCATATCCTGAGGGAAGTAAGCCATTTTACTTTTTGATTTAAAGGGGTGGGTCACCTTTATTTATGTTATAGAATGGCCAGTTCTAAGCAACTTTTCAACTGGTTTTCATTATTTATTTTTTTTTATAGTTATATGCCTTTTTTTCTGACTCTTGATGGGGTTGCTAGGGTAATTTGGACCCTAGTTACCAGATTGCTTAAGATGCAAATTGAGGAGCTGCTGAATAAAAAGCTAAATAACCTTCAATAATAAAAAATGAAAACAAATTGCAAATTGTCTCAGAATATCACTCTTTACATCATACTAAAAGTTATCTCAAAGGTGAACAACCCCTTTAGTACAAAGCAAATTCTCTCATTTAACCTTC
This sequence comes from Xenopus laevis, assembly GCF_017654675.1. Classification (NCBI taxonomy): domain Eukaryota; kingdom Metazoa; phylum Chordata; class Amphibia; order Anura; family Pipidae; genus Xenopus; species Xenopus laevis. Next base: position 133,360,423 of record NC_054372.1, read on the forward strand.
TAAACAGGCGTCTGTAGGTAACACATACGCATTTTATAAATAAGTGTAACAAATATACACACAACCCACGAAATACATTTTATACATTAAGAACAACCTTCTCAATACTGGCATGATTGCACATTCGCAATGTTACTACCACAAATTATTATATCCGTGTTATTTCATTTTTTTATACCATATAAAAACTTCTGCAATATCTATTTATTGCACCCCAACACATAACCAATGCACTTAAAATAAAGGTTAATGTGATTGCACAGTGTCCCATACATACCACCAGCCCTGGTTTAATAAGATGATATTATTGCTGCTAATAAAACTGAGTCACTATTACTCACGCTTGTAAAGGGAAACTATATCCAACACAAAAAGTACCTTTTCTTCCACATACACAAAAGTACAATTATAGACTCCTGCAGGAGTAATTTTATTCCTATGAATCCACTCTGGGATGTATCAGTATCTTTCCTCTCCATTTCCATCCCATGGCATAATGGGAATTGACAAGTCACAGGCTAACCAGATTCTGTCATGGTAAAGATTATCACTTCAGAATGCCATTAGCATTGCTTTACTGATTGAAAATAGACTGGAATTGCACTGCATCAGTTCATACACATCTTTGCAGAATTGAATTCTTTCTGCTATATCATTAAACAGACGTGAACTTTTAAACAGGTAAGCTGAGCCTGCATAGCCAATTTATACATAGGGCCCTTATCTGTTCTGTTGTGTACCTGCAGCAACTGAAACGCACATATCAATAACTTCCCTTAGCTCTCCTTATTTAACTTCCCTTTTGGTTCCCTGGTAGAACATGGCCAGGGATTATTGAATGAATGTTAGGGACTAAAGGCAAGTGAGGGTCCTTTGCTGGTCAGACGTATGAGAGAGCGCAAAGAGGGAAGAAATTGATATTGTGTAGTTGTTGTTTGTACCACCAAAGATGGGGAGAAACCACAATGGTCATGGTTTCATTTTAGGGATTATTGTATTATTGAAAAACCGTAATCGTTATTAAGTGCTCTGATGGCAACAACATAAAAAGCTTGCATATTAGTAGTGAAGCCAGGGTGTGAACAGTGTGGCACAATTTGCCTATGCCAGTCATTCAAGTGGGCTTTGAGAGCCCTCTTAGCCACTCCAACAGTTCTATGAAACCGGCTACGAAAAGGACAGCAAACATTACAGAAGAACAGACGTCTCCAGTTACAGAAATAAATCTGAAAGGCAGTATAATCCAGTGAATAGCTGAACAGACCCCAGTCACACTATTGTAAAGCTAAGCTTATTACCATGACTTGGGAGTACTCATTTATTTGGCATCTACATGCGTAGAAACAAGTATCGTTTTACAGGGATTAGAAAAGCAGCCCTGTGTTGCCGCCAATCTGGTCTAATGCACTATGCCGATACTCCTAGTATTGTTCTTCTGAGTCAGGCTTAGAAGCAAATGATCATTTCTAGGATCTAGAGGTGACAAGAATTACACATTCTTTTAGTTTCATTTTGGAGGCTTTAGAGATTCAGCATGCTGGGAAACTGGAGGAAATTGCAGGGATACTGAACAGATCCCAGGGCCAACTGAAAAGCAAATATCCTGAGGAATGTACTTATGTACTGGGAATAGAAGGCCCAGCCAGGAATATTTTAGCTGCTGATAAGTACCAGAACAGGAGTGTGGCCGGACACTGGAATGGCTTATAACGGAAGGGGAGTGGAGGTAGAATTTAACTGACTGGAGCTCTGCTTGAGCTGCTGCTTAGATTAAGCTCTCTAGCAGCATTTTATAAAGGAACTCTGTGATGTTGAAAACAATTTCGTATATTAACATGGCAGCTTTTATTTAAATGTTGGTGTCTTTTAAAGATGATGTTGGAGCCCACAGGCTGTGGGTCAGAATGTTTTATAACTAAAGGTAAACACTTATGTTGTTAATGGAAACCCACAGAGAGATAATTTATATCCTTCGTAGATACACATTAAACAATCTTACCAAATCGGTATATAAGTATCTATAAAAAAAAAATGTTGGTGCTATATAAATAAATGATGAATAAATAATGTTTGTTCTTGCCTAAGAAGGCAAGAACAAACATTAGAAAAGCTTTGGAAAGCTTTAGCAGTGGAACATCTCTATACCTCTCGCTCTTGCCCTTTTGTTCAGTTTATTTTGATTAGTGAAAGTAGATATATATATTAGGGATGCACCGAATCCAGGAATCCAATTCGGTTTGGGTTTCGGCCAGGATTCGGCCAAATCCTTCTGCACTGAATCAAAATGCTAATTTGCATATGCAAGTTAGGGGCAGGGAAGGGAAATCGCATGACTTTTTGTCACAAAACAAGGAAGTAAAAAATGGTTTCCCCTTCCCACTCCTAATTTGCATATGTGGGTTCGGTATTCGGCTGAATTTTTTGCGAAGGATTCAAGGGTTCGGCTGAATCCCGAATAGTGGATTCGGTGTATCCCTAATATATACAGTATAGTATACCAGTATACGTGCTGTGCTGGCATTTCCAGTTATATATATATATATATATATATATATATATATATATATATATATATAATCCAAAATAAAGGTGTAAACGGGAAACCTTTAAAAAGTAATTAAAAATCCATAATTTTATTTAATACATTAAAAACAATAGGTAGCACCGGGGTCAATTTATTGTTGGTTACGGTGTGCTGAGATCCTCTGCACTCAACCCATTATCAATATATTTAAGACATTGAGGGGCCGATGTATCAAGGGTCGAATATCGAGGGTTAATTAACTCTCGATATTCGACTGCCGAATTAAAATCCTTCGACTTCGAATATCGAATTGAACGATTCGAAGGATTTTAATCCATCGATCGAAGGATTATCCTTCGATCATAAAATTGTTAGCAAGCCTATGGGGACCTTCCCCGTAGGCTAACATTGGCCTTGGTAGGTTTTAGGTGGCGAACTAGGGGATCGAAGAAATTTTTAGAGAGACAGTACTTTGATTATCGAATGGTCGAATATTCGAACGATTTTTAGTTTGAATCGTTCGATTTGAAGTCGAAGGTCGTAGTCGAAGTAGCCAAAAAAAACATTCGAAATTCGAACTATTTTTCCTCTATTCCTTCACTCAAACTTAGTGAATGGGCCCCTGAGACATTTTGTGCATACTGCTACTAAAAATGGCGTATCCTTTTAACAAAACAGGGATTGTTTGTCCATATATTGCAATATATTTAAGCTGGCCAACTACGTCAAAGCCATCCTATATCTGGCCAGTCCTACACTCAAATTGCATTTGATTTATTAAGAATTTTAATGCTTCATTATACATTTTACACAGGGACTAAGTTTTACCTGCAACTTACTTGCTGCTTTCAAAGTAAAACTCCCAAACTTGGTTGCCCTTTAGCCACCAGTGGGATCACCTGACTATAGCTGGGAATAATGGGAGCTACAACATGGAGCTGGTCACTACTCCTGTAAAAACTATAACAAACAAGTGAAAGTTGTGCTCACCACTAATTTTTAAAACCATTAGGCGGTGGTGCATTGAGGCTGTGACCACAAAATATACAAAAAAAAAAAAAAAAAAAATATATATATATATAATTTTTTTTAACCACTTTTGATCAAAAACCAGGAAAAGCTACTGGTACTCTGAACTGCAGAAGGTATTTTGCTAATAGCGAAAGAAAAATAGGAAATGTTTTTGATGATATGGAGGCTATTGGGAAAAGGGACATGTGCGCAGTTTACCCTCCTTATATTCTATCAAACTAAAAGGCTTACCGTTAAAAAACTTTATATGAAAAAGTCACTCTCCCAACTTCCTGTGGTGTCAGCACTTTCCTTCCTGAGGTCAGTGAGGTGATCATATGTATGATCCTCACCCTGTCCAGCACAACCACTTGGCTCCTTTCTTTGTCGTAGTGCACGTTACCCCAGTGGCCACTTTCCGTTGCCACATATATGAATTTGGAGGAAAGAGCAGCACCACTAAATATTTTAAAAATAGAATACCTTTATTGCAGTACTTGGGGCATTACAGCGACATTTCAGGCCTCATTCGGCCCTTTATCAAAAGTACTGCAATAGAGGCATTTTATTTTTAAGGCATTTTATTTTTAAAATATTTAGTGGTGCTGTTCTATCCTCCAAATCAGTAGTGAACTTTATACATGAAGTTGCTAAAAGGAACCTTTGTTCTTGAACAGTGTATTTGCTAATGGGTTCTCTAATGGGTAACTTATATTGTTTGTTTAGTAAAACAGTGACAGTGAAATAAAGTAAAAGTATTTATCATTGCTTTTTTTTCATTCCTAATTAAATAACCTCACCAGTTTTTTTAACAAAACAGAGTTCATATTAAGGGGATTCTGTCATTATTTTATGCTGTTGTTTTTTTATTTCTAAATTATACTGTTTACACTGCAAACAATTCACCGTACCATGTCAAATTTCATTCCTAATCCAACAAGTGTATTTTTTAAGTTGTAATATTTATGTTTAGCCAGCCATCTTAGGTCATTTTGCCTGGTCATGTGTTTTTAGAAAGAGCCAGCACTTTAGGATGGAACTGCTTTCTGGCAGGCTGTTGTTTCTCCTACTCAATGTGTCGCAGTGGGACCTTGATTTTTACTGTTGAGTGATTGTAACCTTCCCGTTATGCCGATGGGCTGCTGGGGGTAGAAGCCGGGCCACTGCAGACACGAGGCAAGTATAGAAGGAAAAAATAAGAACAAAACAAAAAAACCAAGCTAGTAAGTTGCAGGTAAAACTTCGTACCTTTGTAAAATGTATAATGAAGCAATAGAATTCTTAATGAATCAGATGAAAATTAAGCATAGGACTGGCCAGATATGGGATGACTTTGACGTAGATGGCCAGCTTAAATATATTGCAATATATGGACAAACAATCCCTGTTTTGTTTAAAGGGTAAGGCATTTTTCAGGAGCAGTATGCACAAAATGTCTCTGTCTTAAATATATTGATAATGGGTTGAGTGCAGAGGACTTTTGTATTTGACTATATGTATGTGTAATCATATAAACATTAAATAAACCCAATAGGCTGATTTTGCTTCCAATAAGGATTAATTATATCTTAGTTTGGACATTGGAGTACAATGTTACACACACACACACACACACACACACACTCTCTCTCTCTCTCTCTCTCTCTCTCTCTCTCTCTCTCTCTCTCTCTCTCTCGGGATGGCATTCGGAGCGCTTCATTTTCCCATCTCGCCCAAAGTTTCCTCGTGAGAGGTGATTTGTCGATGGGCCCGGAATCTCCACATGTCTCTCTCTGCCCTTACCCTATTTTTGGAAGTACGGTAGGTCACAGAAACATTTTGACTGCCTCTGTTAGTAGCATAAACCAAACTGTATTTCCAGCACACATATTCCTTGTGGTTAGCCCATAGGCTCCTTTCATCAGTGGCTAGCAGCCCAAAGAGATTCAGGGCTCTTACACACAGTGGTTTTTCCTGCGCTCCCATGCCTTGCACTTTCTTCTGTTCAGCCGCAGGGGAGTGCAGGAGTAGACGCACTCAATTATTGTGAAGGGGGCTGTACTCACACAGACGCATGTAAGTGCCATACGCAGGTGGGACGAAGCTTATAGCATTTCACCTGCATGTGTCTGTGTGAGTGCAGCCCCCTTCACAATAATTGAGTGCATCTACTCCTGCACTCCCCTGCGGCTGAACGGAAGAAAGTGCAAGGCATGGGAGCGCAGGAAAAACCACCGTGTGTAAGAGCCCTGAATCTCTCTGGGCTGCTAGCCACTGATGAAATGATTGAGTGCATCTACTCCTGCGCTCCTCTGCGGCTGAACGAAAGAAAGCGCAATGCAGGGGAGCGCAGTAAAAATGCCCATATGTTAGAGCCCTTAGTATTGTGATCTCCCGTGTTCGTTAACATACAGCAAAATGCCATGTGAGCTGTAGCTCAAAAGTTTTATCAAGTTCAGTTGTAAGTTTTCTTACGTAGTGTCACCTGCCCCAGTCTGTATTATCCAAGTAACAGGCCTGTTGTCCATGGACTATACCCACATGCTCTGTTGTAGCCTATATATTTGAAACTGGCTGTTTTCAGTTTACACGGTTCTCTGGCCTTTTTTGGGGGGGGGGGTGATTTTTTTTTTTGCTCTTCTTACTTTTGGTGAGGAAGTTGTGTCTCTCCTGTTCCATCGTACAATGGCAAAGTCACTCAGAAATACAGTTCTTTCCACAGCCTGCTAAAAATAGCATATGCACGTTACACCTTAGGCAGAGAACAGTTCTGTAAAAAGAAGCCAACGAGTCTAATGCAGGAAGCAGATAATTATCAGCTGGAGGTAATGGAAGGCCTTGATTAACAATCCATTCAAAACAATCTAAGGTGATGCCCCCATAAATATGTTGTATGTTATATTCCAAGTGTTACCACCCCCATTAGCTTTCTGTGCCTGTTTTATTTACTAATGTTTTCTCTATGCTGATATTTGAGCTGAATATTCCAAAAAAGACCTGGCAGTGAACCCAACAGGCAGTTTTTTTTTTAATTAAAGGGATTGATTGCTTTCCCTATTTTTCACCGCATCATGTGTCCCTAGAGCAGCTCTTGTATGTCATAGAATGTCCTATTCCTTGCAACTTTCCGATTGTTTTATTAATATAAATATTTTATTTCAAATTTATTTCGCATTCCTGTTTGGGGTTATTTACCTTCGAAGCCAAAAAACATTTGCTCTATGAGGCTACAATTTTACTATTGATTTTTCTTCTTGTTTAAACCCACTCCTCTTCATCTTACTGTCTCATTCAAACCACTGCCTGGTTACTAAGGTTAATAAGACCCTAGCAACCAGAGAGCTGCTGACATTCCAAACTGGAGACCTGCTGAACCAAAACTGAACTGAAAAAACAGGAAAAAATAAAAACCAATTGCAAATTGTCTCAAAATCAATGTCTAATTCATACTAAAAGTTAATTTAAAGGAAAACTATACCTCCCAAACAATGTAGGTTTCTGTAAAAATATATTGCACAACACAGCTCATATGTAAAACCCTGCTTCATGTAAACAAACCATTTTAATAATAACATACTTTTTTAGTAGTATGTGCCATTGGGTAATCATAAATAGAAAATTGACATTTTAAAAATTAAGGGCCGTCCTTTGGGATGGTATGATTCACGGTGCACACAAACAAACTATACTAGTTAGGTCACATGAGCCAATTAATGGACAAAGTTCTGTCTTTTGCTTCCACACTTCTTCCTGTTACAGTTAGAGCTGCAGTATTTTTGGTGATCTCTGAGGCAGCACACAGACTATCACAAAATGGTGGTTCAAGGCAAGAGATGTAAAAGGGCAATATTTACTTAAATATATATTACAGTTTTGTAAGAGTCTTTAATATGCCACTTAATATGATATAAACTGTTGCTTAAGTATTCATTTTGGGGGTATAGTTTTTCCTACCCCTTTAAATTGTGATCTTCAATCATTGAAAAACCGTCCAATATAAAGTAGTTGAAAATAGTCTTCAGTCCTGAAAATAACCAAGCTGAGATTTCAGGCTATAGGGAATTTGCAATTATCAAAGCGACCATTTAGTTTGTTGCTTCCCCCCTTATATTGCATCATGTTCAAAAATTGTCTTGCTATGACTTTTATGAAGTCTGGCTAATGTCAGGCAAACGGATTTACTTTTTTCAAGTGGTCAGCAGAATGGGGAACAGTGCTGTTGCAGCAGTAAATTCCAGGCAAACTTTTGCTATAAAACTAAGCTGTTTTGATTTGGAGCTAGCTGTACATTGGATTGAGAACTAGCTGCACAACTGTGTACAGAGGGCAGTCATGAATGCATTTTAACCTATGGCCGTTACTACAGCCTTCCTCTCCCTCTCACTTAAAGGGCTCGTTCAGCTTTCATATAGAGGCAATTTTATAGAATTGCCAACTGTAAGCAACTTTTCCATTGGTCATCATTATTTATAGATAATTATTTTAAAAGTATTCTTCTTCTGACTCTTTCCAGCTTTAAAATAGGGTTCACTGATACCATCTAAAAACAAATGCTCTGTCCGGCTACAGATATTTAGTTATTGCTACTTTTTATTGCTCATCTTTCTTTTCAGGCTCTCTCCTATTCATATTCCATTCTCTTATTCAAAGCCGTGCATGGAGAATTTGGATCCAAGCAACCAGATTGCTGAAATTGCAAACTGGAGAGCTGCTGAATAAAAACTCCATAACCACAAATAATAAAAAATGAAAAACAACTGCAGTGGCACGTGAGCAACATGTAACATGCTGTAGTTACATAGTTAAATCAGGTTGAAAAAAGACAAAGTCCATCAAGTCCAACCCCTCCAAATGAAAACCCAGCATCCATACACACCCCCCTCCACGTTACTTCGCTAGCGTTTGGCATTTTCGTTACTGCGCAAATTCACTAACGAACGCTGGCGTAGATTCGCTAGTGTTACTTCGCACCCTTACGCCTGGCGAAGTTTCGCTACGGACGGAACTACGCAAATTCACTAACGAACGCTGGCGTAGATTCGCTAGTGTTACTTCGCACCCTTACGCCTGGCGAAGTTTCGCTACGGACGGAACTACGCAAATTCACTAACGCGCGCAGTGTACTGAACGCTACCGTTTACGCTAGACTTTCTTCGCCACCTCAGACCAGGCGAAGCGCAATAGAGTAGATAGGGATTGCTTCACAAAAAGTCAAAAATTTTTCTAAGTCCCAAAAAACGCTGGCGTGTTTTCTACATTATGGGTGGTAGGCTGAAAAAGATCAAAATTTTTTTTGGGGCTCCCCTCCTTCCCCCCTACATTTCCTGACTCATGGCAACTTACCTATACAATGGACACATGTGTAGGGCAAAATAAAATCTTTATTTGATGTTTTGAAGGTTTTCTAGGCATTTGTAGTGCTGATAAGTATTCCTCCATTGAAATTTGAATTTGGCGCCTTCGCTAGCGTAACTTCGCTTCACTTAGCGAATCAACGCTAGCGCAACTTCGCAACCTTACGCTACCCCTGAGCGCAACTTCGGATTTTAGTGAATTTGCGAAGTGCTGGCGAAACTACGCCTGGCGAAGTGCGGCGAAGTTACGCCTGGCGCAACTACGAATCTTAGTGAATTTGCCCCTATATACCCATACCTATACTAACTATAGCGTTTAGTATCACAATAGCCTTTGATAATATGTTGCTCCCCAACCCATTGGATGTTGTTCCCAGCGGCCTCAAAGCAGGCGCTTATTTTTTTATTCCTGCTTGGAGGCAAGTTTTGGTTGCGTAATACACAGATGCACTGCCAAACGGCCTCCTGTAGGCTGCCAGTCAACATATGGGCTACCAAATAGCCAATCACAGCCAAAGTTTATTTGCCACCCCAGGGACATTTTTTCATGCTTGTGTTGTGTTTCATGTTGAATGTGGGTCACAGCTAAAATAGCTCTACGTCATCCTACTTCATACTAAAAGGTAACTCAAAGGCAAACAACCCATTAAACCATGGATTAACTCCACAATTCTTTCCCTTCCCAATATGGAACACTACATTTATAGGTTGGGGACACTTTTTATTTTTTTATTTTTAGAAAAAAAGGTTTTGGAAGAAACTTTTCCCCCTTTCCTGAAACTGTAGCAGTTATTTTTAGTAAAGTTCTGAACATTTATCATTAAACCATAAAAACCTTTATTATTATATAACTGTATTGTCCTTTGTCTTGACAGGAAGCTACACATTTCTTCCATCCTGTTTTCGGGTTTGATGGTTTTTATGGCACATTCCTAACTTTACCCAGTTTGAATAATGGATCTGATCAGGCTTGATTTGTACTGTAAGACTAACGCTATTAAAGGATAAGGCAATAAGCTTCATCGATATATGGAACTGTCAAGACCCAGGGAGAGATGATTTGGGCTTTTGTGGTAGACCAACATGAGTCACCTTGAATTATGGGTATTACAGAAGAGAAAGAAAAGCATGGGTGTTCTTATTATATGATTAAAATTAAAGTAGGCTATGTTCATGGGTAAGCTTCACCCCCTAATTTGCATGTTCATGTCTGAACTGAGTTTCAAAATAGACCCTGGCACACAAAATCAACATTAGTTCTTGCCCTGGGCCACAAGGTGTTTGCTGTTATATAACTGGGGGAAAAAATGATGTACTTCGCAGACTACCAGTATACAACTTTCATCCTTTGTTGTGAATGTTTTGTTAGCAAGTGTCTGCATTTGTAATCTAATGAACTTCATCTGCAAGTACCAAACATGGAGTAGCTCCAGTCTACCTGTTTAGATGAATAAAAAACAAATCCATCGATTTTTTTTTTCGATTTTTTTTATTGTACTCACATGTTGAACAAGGGAGTATACTGTCTCTTTAACTCCCTGTCAGCGTTAACGCTAATAGTGACAGTGCCTATTCTTCCAACCCTTAAAGGAACAATAACGCCAAAAAAATGACATTTTGAGGAATGACAATATGAATGACAATACTGATTGCTCTTGACTGGAAAAACTGGTGTGTTTGCTTCAGAAACGCTTCTATAGTTTATATAAACAAGCTGCTGTGTAGTTATGGGGGCAGCCATTCAAGCACAGGATGCACAGTAGATAAGTTCTGAAGAGTCCCAATGTATACTACAGAGCTTGGCTGTTAACTGCTGTGTATCCTGTGTCTTTTCTCCTTTTTTCAGCTTTGAATGTTGGTATTTTCTGGCATCAAAACATAGAAAACGCTTTTCACAGATAGAAAAACTATTTGTGCCCTGCATATGCCCAGAGCAGGGCAATGGAAGGCAACACACACTCAACCTCCTTAAAGGAGAACCAAACCCCTTATTCATAAAAGAACCCTACCCTACATACTCCCCCACCCCTTTGCAGATTCAGCATAGCGAAGCTCATCGGGTCTTCTTCTTTGCCTTCGGCTAATTCCGTGACTTTCAGTACATGCACATTTTTTCCGGACCAGAATATTTCTACAAATGCGCATGCACCCATACTGCTCTTACTTAGTGAACATTACCAAAGCGCTGAAGATGGCCCCCGTGAGCTCTGCTGCCCTGACTCTGCAACGAGGGTAATTACCGGATTAGGGGCATTTACTTGTGTTAACACCTGTGCGGGGGGGGGGGGGACTATGGAGGGTAAGGGTTTTTATTAGCAAGGGGGTTTAGTTCTCCTTTAAGCACCTGCACTATCATTAAATGACTTGTGGGGTGCATGGTTGATCACAACTTGGAATAAACAATTCCTGGACCAGCACTTCCCTTTGTGATGTGGTGTCTATATATTTTTATATACACATAATACAAAATTCCGACGTTTTGGTCCTCTTTGGGACCTTGAAAATATATGTATGTGTATATGTGTATGTGTATATATATATATATATATATATATATATATATATATATATATATATATATATATATATATATATATATATATATATATATATATATATATATATATACACAAAACTGGAGCACTCATCCAAGTGGTGGCAACCGCCTGGGTGCAGTCTTCAAAGATTATGTAGACCAATTTTTGTACAAAAAACGCACTACCAGGTCTTTTCAAGGTGCAAAAAAGAAAAAATATTTATTTTCGACGTTTCGGCTTCTGTACTGAAGCCTTTATCAAAAGGCTTCAGTACAGAAGCCGAAACGTCGAAAATAAATATTTTTTCTTTTTTGCACCTTGAAAAGACCTGGTAGTGCGTTTTTTGTACAAAAATTGGTCTATATATATATATATATATATATATATATATATATATATATATATATATATATATATATATATATATATATATATATAGAAAGCACAAAATTGGTCTCTCGCACACCTTCGAATGGTGAAGTACCAGGTGCTGCTGCTGTGTCAAATATTCAGAAATCCATCAGTAGAAAGCAGCGCACACTGGAATTTTTAAAAGTTTAATTTATTTATTTAAGACAGCCTTCTCCATCCTGTTGGAATATTTATTGATAATATATTGCAACCTATTGTTCAAGCCACCCCTACTTACCTGAGGGACACCCCACATTTACTAAGCCTGATTAACGACTTTCGGATCAATCCAGATGAGATAATCACACTAGCCAGTATGGATGTAGTTAATCTATATACCTGCATTCCCCATGGCTTGGGGGTGGAGTCTGTCCGTCGATCAATTACACAATATGATCCTTATTCAGGTCCTAACATTGAATGCGTCATGCAATTACTCCATATGTGTCTCACTTTGAATTATTTCAGATTTGAACATGACTATTATATGCAGGTGTCAGGTACCGCGATGGGAGCGGCCATGGCACCTGCATATGCTAATCTTTTTATGCATCAATTTGAGCAAAATAACATCATGCCTGAGTATGGGACTAGTCTTTTATTTTTTAGACGCTTCATAGACGACATATTGATTGTGTGGAAGGGCAGTGAAGTATCCTTCATGTCCATGGTTACCCATTTAAATAATTTGGGGGGTCCTGTGAAATTTACCGC